>NC_056524.1:270038611-270057658 GCF_019175285.1 Sceloporus undulatus
CCAAGACAAAAGTGATTACGTATTGCATTCAATTTAAAGCGGCTTATCCCCAATGGGATAAAGTCATGTTTAATTTCAAAAGCAACAAAATTAAACATGGCTTTATCCCATTGAGGACAAGATGCTTTAAAATGAATGTGATAATCTCCAAAGGTTCCCAAGGAAACAGCCCCAGATATTCAAAGACAGTCTTGCTGAGTCACTTCCAACTCTTCTGTAGCAGCAGAGTGTGCAATTTTGTGACACCCTCTGAAACTATATAATCCTAGATCTGGAGGGGGGGAAACAAAGCCATCCGGTTCAACCCAATGCAGGTGAAGTGGAATATTTTTGTCCTATAGACTCCTTTGCTCCATGTCCTGGTCTCTGGAGCAGCAGAAAAAAGCTTGCTCCAAATTCAATATGACATCCCTTCAAATATTTAGTCATGGCAATCATGTCACCCCTTGACCTTTTGTACTTTGATTGTGCCTTCCTGCATTGCAGAATGGGGTTGGACTGGATGATCCTTGGTGTCGTCTCCAACTCTATGAGTCTATGGTTCTATGACACCAGTTGGAGCTACAAGGAACTGTTAGGTCAGGAAGTTCCCACATTCTCCTCTTCAGCATTCACATTCTCCCTTCTCATGTATCACATTGAGAAAGGGTATGGTTCTTGTGCAAGAATGGCAATAGGCCTGTGTTCATGAGTGTGGCTCACATTACATAAAGCACCCAGTCAGATGCATTTGCTTTTATTTTGGAGGACAGGGCTCTTTACCTAGAACAGCTCCTTTAAAGTTCAGAGTGCATCCACTACTCCTCATTGACATGGGGTCATCGGCCAGCACAGGTCTAGTGAAAAGCCTCAGTACTAGCATGTGGCAAAACAGTAACTGTACACCAGGCCCTTGGTATCCTCCAGTGGAATCACAATGAGGTGCAAGGGGGTGAACACACCAAGTGACATCCTAAGGGAAGGGGGGTGACATCTCTGCTTCCCCCAACATCTGCCTTTGAGCAGAAGCAGACTGTGACATTCACCTGTGTGCCATTAAAATGTTGAAGCGATTGGTTGAGTGGGGTGAGGCTCAGTGGAAAGAGCAAGGAGAGGGCCCAGGGTTTTTTTAATTAAAATTTCAAAACTCAACAAATAATATAATAATATAAAATTAATATAATAATACTTTTTAAAATATTTAAAATTTTTCTTTGAAAACATCACATTTTATCAAATTTTTGTTTTAACCATCTGAAATGATGTATATGTAGATACATTTGGGCTGTGCATATGATATTGTAATTTAAAGGTATAAATTTAACTTGTGTTTGTCACAACTATTGAGATTACATATAGTGATATATGGGATTATGATTTACAAGTAACATTAGTACAAAAATCATTTCTGTATAGTGTGGTAGGGTAGGAGGTCAATTGACAGAGTGGCACCATGAACTGCCACACTGGGTGACACCAACCCTAGTGATGCCCCTGGTATCCTCTGGGGTTTGGTTCCAGGACCCCTATGGATACCAAAATCTGTGGATGCTTAGGTCCCATAAAATACAATGGTGTAATAAAATGGTGTTCCTTATATAAAAAGACAAAATCAAGGTTTGCTTTTTGGAATTTATAATTTGTTTGAATATTTTCAAGCTGTGGGTGGTTGAATCCATGGATAAGGAATCTGTGGATATGGATGACCAATTGTACTTCTGCAGATAGAGGCAAGGAGGCAGGAAGTATCTGAAGCAGCAAATATTTTGAGTCAGCCTTGCAAGCCCACCATTCTTCTTTATAAATATTGTCTTCTGGATCCCATTTCCCTTTTATATACACACTGCCACCTTTCCAGGTGAAGCAGTGGCATCAGTGGTGTCACAAGGGGGGGGGGGGTGAGGACCACATCAGATGATACCCTTAGGAGAGTGACACCACTGTTCCTGAAACATCTAATTGTGTGTCATTTGCATCATGTGTCCCATTAAAATGCTAAAGAGTGGGGTGAGGCTCAGTGGAAGAAAAAGGAGAGGTCCCAGGGTGTGTTTCTTTTAAAAAATAAAAAATGGTACAAGAAATATAAATATTCTGAATAACGTGGGATAGGAGGTGGTCAATGGGGAGAGACTTTATGAGTTATCACACCGGGTGACGCCAACCTGGTGACGCCATTGCTGTAAACTGAAACAAACTATTTTTAAAAAAAATTAGGATAGAATTGCAAAGTTTAACAATATCCCAACCTCCTTAGCACTTGATGCTTCCACAGAAACTTTGGAAGGACACTGACCCAGAGCTTAGGAAAAATTAGTTTTTTGGATTGCCACCAGAAAAGGACAGAAGCAGTTGCTTGGTTAGATCATAGGAAATGGGCCAAATTTCCAAAGATGGTGCAAAGTGTTTGCCAGTCATCCAGCAGGGCTGGATGCCAGCTAGGATATCCTGAGAGCTATGATCTGAAAAAGTGATTTTTGGACTCTTGGTCCATCTGTCAACAGTTCTCCAGAGTCTAAGGCACAGAAATCTCTTTTTCCTTAGCTACTGCCTGATCCATTTAACTGGAAGTGTCAACATTTGAACCCAGAACCTTCTATTACTGTTTGAAAGGCATGCTGTGACAGGTCTCCCCCAGCCCCCTCTGGTCCTTTTTCAGAAATATGCCTGAGCAATGGACCACAGTCAGACACAATGAAATTAACCCTCAAACTCATAGCAGATTCTTGTTTAAGTAGAATGGCAGCTGGTAGTTTCCACATCTGCAGGGTCTTCATTCCAAAGGCATTATCCAAAAGGACTGACTCCATCTCTATTCCCTACTGGAAAGGGCAAGATTCAGCCCCTGCCTCTCCTCTCCTTGCTGCTGAATTAACTGAGAGCAAACTACTGTACCTCTTTCTTGTATCCTGTTTGCAGCAGTTGAAATAAGCTGAGGACAAAAGAGGAAGTGAATGGAGGAGAGAGAGAAGCCAGGATATTTTAAAAGCAGCTGAAAAGTAAGGAGGCAGAGGATTAGTTGGGGCTGTCCTTGTCAAATCAGGGCAGTTTGAAGTTGTGCAATTCCAATTCTTGATAGCCCAGTAAAGCCATACATAACCCCACAGGCAGGAAGCAGCCACAATTTGTGCAATTATGGGTAGTTGTCAACAAGCCTCGAAGATATTCCCCAGCATGTTTTACCAAAATCCCCGGAATTCCCCAATATTACCCAGAATATTAAGTCAAAATCCCCAGAAAGTTCCTGTAATGTTAAAATGGCAGATCTTTTGCAAATAAAAATAATTGTAACTTATTTCAACTCTCAAAATTATCATTCAACCAAAGAAAGAATCTTTCAGTCCTTCTAATACTTTTAAGATATTTCTTTTGACATGAAGGGGGTCCAGGAAGGTTTGTGCCAAATAGAAACTTTTTAGGCTGTGACCACACTTCAGAAATAATCCAGTTTGACACCCCTTTAGCTGCCCTGGCTCAGTGCTAGGGAACCCTGGGAATTGTAGTTTTGTGAGACACTGAGCCTTCTCTGACAGAAAGAGCTCTGGTGCCACAACAAACTACAATCCCCAGGATTCCCTAGCACTGAGCCAGGAGAGTTAAAGCGGTCTCAAACTGATTATTTCTGCAGTGTGTTTTGGACCTTCGTTATAAAAAACGCTCAAGGTCCAATCCATACTGCAGAAATAATCCAGTTTGAGACTGCTTTAACTGCCCTGGCTCAGTGCTAGGGAACCCTGGGAACTGTAGTTTTGTGAGAAAGAGCTCTGGTGCCACAATAAACTACAATTCCCATGCATCTGAGGAAGTATGCTTAAGTCTAGGAAAGCTCATGCTGCCAACTTTTCTTTCAGTGAGTCTCAAAGGTGCTACAAGATCTATCTCTCCATCATCATCACCGTTATTATTATCATTATTAAATCCAAATGCAGCTGAAGAAGTGGACTTATGTTGGCAGCACTGATTTGCGTAGACTCTTTCTTTGGGGCTGAGCTTTTCCTGAGGGCAGGGGGGGGGCCACCACCCTCCTCTCTGACTGGCTGAAAAGGATGAGTGTGACTCCAAAGAGGAGTGCTTGCTCTGGCAGCCTCTGGCTCTCGGGGCTGGAGCTGAAAAGTCCCTGGATCTTCCCGAAATAGAGCCAGACACCGATATCAAACAGAAAGCACAATTTCCGTGTAAAACTCCCAAAGTTGGCAACACTGGTAGTTATAATAAAGAGGAAGGAACGCTGTGTTTTGAACAGGCCATGCCCACTTCTTCCCTTTGGTTCCTTTTATTGCCAACCTTCCCTTCTGCAGTGTTTGTCTGGTCTTGAAACACAACAGATCACCTAGAAACAAGCAAAGTCCAGTATCAACAGGAGAAAAGGACACACCTGGCTCTGAGCCAACTGAGCCATCCCTTTTGGTGCAACTTACAAAGCTGTAGTTCATTTAAACTGCTGTGCGTCTGAAAGGAGAACTTGCTGAGATGCCAAACTGGACGGTCGAGTTTACGAAGAAGATGGCAGCCCAGAAGCCATGGGACAAGTGGATTTTGACTGAAGAGCTAGAAAGCAGGCAATTACAATTTGGGTGGCACACATATGTGCAGAAACACCTGTTTGCCAGGTGAGGTAAAATAGGTAACTCATTATTATTAGTCTTCACTATTTTATTCATGCATATCCAACCTTTTTCCAAATACTGGGATGCAAGCTGGCTTACAGCACACTGAAACAAATAACAGGTTGATGGGTGAGTGTGTATATAGATTATATATATATATATATATATATATATATATATATGTATAGGATTGTGTGCCTACAAATTGTTTCTTATAGAATCATAGAGTTAGAAGAGACCTCAAGGGCCATGCAGTCCAACCCCATTCTCCATGCAGGAAATCTCAATCAAAGCATCCCTGACAGATAGCCATCCAGCCTCTGCTTAAAGACCTTCAAAGAAGGAGACTCCACTACACTCCGAGGAAGGAGTGTGTTCCACTGTCAAACAGCCCTTATGTCAGGAAGTTCCTCCTAATGTTGAGCTAGAATCTCTTTTCCTGCAGCTTGCATCCATTGTTCTGTGTTCTAGTCTCTGGAGCAGCAGAAAACAAGCTTGCTCCCTCCTCAATGTGACATCCCTTCAAGTATTTAAACAGGGCTATCATATCACCTCTTAACCTTCTTTTCTCCAGGCTAAACATCCCCAGCTCCCTAAGTCGTTCCTCATAGGGCAAAGTTTCCAGACCTTTCACCATTTTAGTCGACCTCCTTTGGACACATGGCTCCAGTTTCTCAATGTCCTTTTTGAATTGTGGGGCCCAGAACTGGACACAGTATTCCAGGTGAGGCCTGACCAAAGCAGAATACAGTGGCACTATTACTTATCTTGATCTAGACACTATACTTCTATTGATGCAGCCTAAAATTGCATTGGTCTTTTTAGCTGCCGCATCACACTGTTGACTCATGTTCAACTTGTGGTCTACTTGGACTGCTGTGCATCTGAAAGGAGAACCTGCTGATATACCAAAGTGGACGGTTCTTACTTATAGCAACCTTAAGGTGCACCCTGTCATGGGGTTTTCTGAAGCTGAGAGTATGTGACTCGGCCAAGGTCACTCAGTGGGTTCCCATGGCCAAGCTGGGAATCGAACCCTGATTTCCAGAGTTGTCATCTAGCGCTCAAGCACTACACCGTAATGCATAGATTAACAACTATCTAATCTAGGAACAGCCAAAATCAATAGGAGGGACCTAGGAGACTAGTTGAAGGTGCCTCCCCACAAAAAAAGGGAAAAAGATGAAATTGTTTCTGATTCAGTCATGACTGGGCAGAGATCAACCCATTTGGAATGAAAGGCAGCCCAGTTTCCTTCAAAATCATGGACCCTCCAACATTTCCTAACACTGCTCTAAATGGCCTTGATCCAGTGGTGTCACGAGGAGGTGCAGGGAGTGCAAATTGCACTGGGTGACACCAGATAGTAGGAAGGCATCCTATGTTCCCACCCCCAGAAGGAAAGCAGGGACTCTTCCTGGGGTACCACTCCCCATTGTGGGAACAAGAATGGGGGTGAAGCCATGGAGCTTTCTCACTTCATGCTGCACCTCCCAATCTGCTTGGCTCGTTTCTGCCAGTGATGTTGGCATCACCCTTCATTGAGCTTGTCCCATCCCACACCATGCAGAATCCTTAATACAGTGTGCCCACAGGATATGCAGGCTTGCCGCACCGGAAGAAGGCTCTGCTTGTCCTGAAATAAACTTCTGCTTTCTTTGAGAGTGGAGATCTTTTGTAATTAAAAAACTGTTCTTGCTCACAGAGATATCCTGTCTTTGCTGTCTTGGCTGGGAGGGCAGTGGTGCCAGGATACTGGATTCCATCCCATCTCCATCCCCATCCCAGGAGGCTGATGGAGGTGACACCATGAGTTACTGCACTGGGTGACACCAGCCCTAATAACGCCACTGCCTTGGTCACAGATATCACCTAAAAGTTAGGAAGAACTTTTTTTAATGGAATTGCTGTTAGAGATGGAATGGACTGATGGAGTGGTGGATTCTCCTTCTTTCGAGATTTCTAAACAGAGGTTGGATGGGCAACTTTAGTTGTGTTTCCTGCATGGCAGGGAGTTGGACTAGCTGGCCCTTGTGGTCCCTTCCAACTCTATGGCGTTTATCAGACGAGGTTTCTGCAGGGGCTTCTGCAGATTGGGCCATTCGCATTGACGTGATAATGAGAATATATTTTCATACCTGGTCGCTGTTACATTACCCTTCCGAACTGGGGGGGGGGGAATCGAATTGAAGGAAGTCACGTGATGCAGATTCAGGGAAAGTGGAGTGAGTGCAAATGGTAGTTCCACACCGCATAACATGGGGGTTCCAATGATTCGAATTGGGACCCTTGCGCATGCCCAGTGGGGCCCTGAAGGCATCCTGAACCTTTGCACTTCTGGGGCTAAGAAGGGAGCCAGGCTCCACTTTCATACGAATGTTAGCCTCACGTCAATGACAGCTTCCCCATTTTTCTTTCTCCCTTCTAGTTTCCCATCCCTGGCAGCGAAATTCAATGTCAGAGCCCCATCCTCCTGTCATTCAGTTGCCTTCTCTTAGGTTGCATCCACACTGGGGAGATAATCCAGTTTAACTCCAGTTTCTGGGAGTTCTCTCCTTGCCTTTGTAGCAGTTGCCTTCTCTTATCATGATCAAGGCAAATCCAGGGAGGGATAGAGGTCAGAGCATTCCCTCCCCTTCATCCGAGAGTGAGAAGGAGGAGGAGGAGAGGAAAGAGCCAAAGGTGGAATGCAAAAAAGGGAAATCTGACAGGAGGCAAAAAGGGGGTGACTGACGGGGTCAATTCAGGCCAGGTCAGGGGAGCACAGCAAAGCAAGGCTCTGGTCTCCAGCAGGGACCTTTCCCTTTGGTTTTTAATTTTTTTAATTATTTTTCTCTGTCAATGCTCATGTTTTTTGCAATGGGTAGATCTATATTTAGATAGAATGTGGCTAGCTGCTTGGAATCAATGGCTGCAATGCAATCCCAAGGAATGTTGCAATCCGAATGTTAAAAATGTTTCTCTGTTCAATTTGGCAAATTGGCAAATTGATACAGTTTTTGCTATTGTCTCTAAGGAAATTGGGGGAGGAGCCTAGGGAAAGAAAAAAAATGCATCCTTTTCTGGCATTCAGAGGTGAGGAATTATTATTATTATTATTATTATTATTACTATTACTATTATTATTATTACCTGTGTATGAGGCATTCTGAGGTGGCAAGGGAGAGAGAGGCAGGATACAGAGATGGCACTAGCTTGCATTTTTGGGTTGAACATGGGGCCAAGGGCAGATCATAACCTGCACTGACCCAAATGACCACAACACAAACACACACACACACCAGAGATTTTAAATCTGATGACAGAATCTGCGCATCCTGGCGTCTGGCTCTAAAGGAGAGGGAAGCAGACTTCCAATGCCCAATGAGTGCTGCAAACGTCACCTCCTGGAACTTAAGAGCCTTTATTATTATTGTTGTTGTTATTATTAGTGTTATTGGGATTCCACACCAGACCAATTCGCAGTGAGATTGTACAGAGCCCCAATGCGATTCCCGTCAATCCCCTTATTTAGCGAACTGGCCAAAACACACCAAAATGAGGAGCCAGTTCAGAAGTCCAGTGGAAGCCCCACAGATGGGGCTCCCATTGAAATCAACCAGGTATGGAAATACATTCTAGATAACATGTCATTTCGAATTGCCCAATCCGTAGAAGCCCCAGATCTGGGCTGCATAAACCCTGTCTGATAAACGCTTATCATTCTATTACCATTTTCCCCCATTTCAGATTCCCATGAATAATGAGTACAAATGTTTTTTCCTCATATCAGCTTCAAGTGTTCCAGTTGCTCCCGTTCCTGGAAATCATCACAAGTCGTTATCGTCTTCTACATGCAGCTGACTCGAAATATCTTGGGCCAAGTACGAATGAAAATATACCGACAGAAATGCCGTGTATGTGGGAATATCAAGTACGAGGAGCCTTCTTTCCGTGATGACACCGTTCAGTTCGTCCTCCACAATTTGGTACAAAAGATCCTTGAGAAATGTTATGGAGAAGTCAGCCGAACCGCTCCCATGCGTGAACCTCTTGCTGAAGATTTTCTGGAAGGCCCTCATGAAAGGAAGAACTGTGAGGCATGTAAAGATGGGTGGTGCATGGAAAAAACACCCTTGATTCTGGAAAGCCGTGTGATGCCAGCCTCCGTTGTTCAGCCTAGTGAGCAGGTGGGAAGCTCCTGGAGTTCTTCAGAAATGGCTTGTTTGCTGGTTGCAGTGATCATTCTGGTGATTATTGCTTTCCTACCTGACTCCATCAAGAAGGAAATACAGTAAAGGATTTCATTTATTCTGTTTTATTCCATTCAGAATAAAGCATGCTGTATCTTTCAACAGTTTTTTCTCTTCTCTCACTATAGCATCAGATGAGGAAGTTTCTCAGGGCACAAACTTTGTTTTAATACTCAGTTTGATTTTATATAGTTGCTGAATTTTTTATTCTTGGCTGGGTTTCATTGGGCCTAAACTCAATGGTTAACCCCAACCTGAGCAGACCCACTGAGGATGCAACTACACTGTAAAAATAGTGAAGTTTGATACCACCTTAAGTGCTGTGAAATCCTGGGATTTGTAGTTTTAGGAGACACCAGCACTCTTTAGTAGAGGAGAGTAAAGACCTTGTTAAGCTACAAATCCCAGGATGCCATAGCTACAGAAAGCGCTGTCAAGTAAGTGCAGAATTGGGGGACTTTCATGGCCCCTGTATGTCCCCTAAACTAGTGAATACATAGGGATTGTAAATACAAACCATCATGAAGGCATAACTCTAGGTTTATAACTTGTTCAGTGAATTCCAGCCATGTTTATCATTGTGCTTGTAATGGATGCTGGTAGATGTAGCAATGATCAGGATAGGTTATTATCTTGCTTGAATGCTTGTAAGACTATCCACAGATCTTATATTTAATATGTTAATATCCCCAATGTTTAATTATGGAGATGCATTTCCTCAGCAGATGATATGAAAGTTCAGTTCCTTATGACTTTATGATGCTAAACATGTAATGTATATTATGAAAGTATACAAAGGGATCTTGTAGCACCTGTGAGATTAACTGTGTGAAAGAAGTTCCAGCATAAGCTTTCATAGGGATAAATCCCATGCAGAAACTAAATTTAAACTGAAAACAACCTGCATTTGTGGGTTGTTTCTCAGATAACGTTCAGGGTTAACCCAAACAGAAAGTTGAAAAACTCACATTTGCAGGATGTTTTTCAGACGACATTTGCATGAAAGAGAAATAATGCAAAAATAATCTGAATGCAAAGTCGTCAAAACCAGCTCCTTTTTACTTTCGCTATATTCCGAAAGTACAAAAGAGCTTTCCGTTCGGATTACTTTTGTGTTATTTCACTTTCACTCCAACGCATCTGACAAACAACACTCAGATTTTTAAATCTCATTTCTGCACGGGTTTTCACCAATTTGTCCTCTGTGTGATAAACGCCATAGACTTGGTCTATTTCCTCAGATGCATGGAGTGAATGGTTGCCCAGAAAGGACCTTTATAATCAGACTATATAACGCATCATAGAAATGCAAAACTTGTATGCAATATATTCACAAACTCCAATCCATCCAAGTGGGTTGGACAAAGACAATGGCTTCCTGGTACACTACACATAGTATAACACTGCTTAACATCCCAGTCTCTTGAGGATGCTCTTGGCCAGTTTATCACATCTCTTTTTGGTTCCCAGCCTGCACACACCATTCTCATTCATACGATCCTATTATAGAGATGCTTACTAGGCACCAGTACACTCCATGCATCTGAAAAAACTAGACCAAACCTATGAAAGCTTATACTACAACATCTTTCACACAGTTAGTCTCAAAGGTGCTACAAATCCCTTTGCATACTGATCTTCCATACTAACACAGCTATGTCGCTTAATTCAGTCATGAAAGTAATGTGCCCAGATTGAAAAATCGATCTTTCTCCCTAAGGAGATCATATATTTGTATACCTAAGATTGCAAATAATAAAATTGCCCAAAAGAATAACAGAGAGTCCATTGGTTTGGTTAAAAATGTTTAAATATTTGTTAAAATTGGAAATGAAAAATAAACAAGTAAAAGAATGTGTGATAAAGTGGGCCACAAATATAAGACATTTGCTTTTTGGTGGTTCAATGTATACAAAATTCATTTCCTACACAAAATTATTAAAAATATTTCATAAAATGACCCTCAAGCTATGTGTATGAGGTATATGTGAAAAATGAATGAATTTTGTGTTTAGATAGCTCCACAATCTCTCATTACATACATATCTGCAAATACAGGTATTCCAAAATCCCCCAAAAAAGATCTGGAATGCAAAACAATTCTGGTCCCAAGCATTTCGGATAAGGGAGGGTCAGCATGTTAAAGATGAATTAAAGAAACACTTGGATGTCAACTTATCTTTCTTTATATTCTTTGTGATAGATTTTCCTTTTTTCTGTCTTCCCTGTTTTCTTTTATTTATTTATAATTTTGGTAGTTTTTATAGTATGTAGACCAATTTAATAAAAATTTAATAAAAGAGTTGAAACAAATTGGGGGGGAGGGGGAGAATAACAGAGATCCAGCTTATTCTCCCATACTATCCTTGAAATTCCAATACTTAGGAGTAGTTGTGTGAAGAGTTGACACTCACTATGCCTGTTCGGACTTTACAATGGTTCATGCGTTTAGTGCCCAGGTGACCAGATAATGATAAAAGGACTGCCAAACAGATACAAATGAGCTGACATGCAGTGAAACCTCAATCCGTCAGTCGAAAGAGATAGTGGTGGGGAACTACGTCCATTTCAAGAAGCCCTGGCTTTCAGCCTAGATCTGGAAAATAACACACCATGGAGAGACTGCATCTTGGCAAAGGTCAGTTCAGAAAGCACAGTGTCATGTTCGGGTGGAAACATCTTGTCTTTGTAAAATGTTGTGTTTTTGGTAACCTTCTCTACCACACAATGGAGAGAATGCATCTCAACAGAGGTCCTTCCATCCATCAGATATCTCCCTTCCCTTCCATACTATGCAGTTCTGAAAGCACAGCATTTTGTTTCAGTGGAAACATTTTGGTATTTGTAAAATGTTGTGTTGTTTATAGTCTCCTTTGCCACACAGTGGAGGGACTCCATCTCTACAGAGGTCCTTCTAGCCACCAATACCTCCCTTCACTTCCCTACTATGCTGTTCTGAAAGCACAGTGTCGTGTTTCGGTGGAAACATTTTGTCTTTGTAAAATGTTGTGTTGTTTGTATTTTCTTCAAAATGGGGTTGTCATGTTCCAGAGCTCTAGAGGGCCACAAGGTATCATCACAGCCACCATTTAGGGGACCTGGATCTAATAGCATAACAAAGGGGGTTTTGCAAAACCCTTTATAAGTTGTTTTGTTTTGAATTTTAGACTACAGATGTATCCACACTGCAGAAATAAAATGGTTTGCCCTGACTCTGTCCTATAGAATCCTGGGATCTGTAGTTTGATGAGGCACCAGATCCCTTCGGCAGATCAGGCTGAATACTTCGGCAGACTACAAGGTTTCTACAACACAGAGCCATGATGGTTAAAGTGGTGCTAAACTGCTTTATTTCTGCAGTGTGGGAGAACTGTATGTCATCCATGATAATATCCCTCAAACATGAAATGGCACTTAAAGTCATATTGAATATTAATGTCCATAGTCATAACATTATTTACTCCAGCAGTCCCAGTGTGGCAGGGACAGTCCCACTCTCTCAGCCGTAGAGGAAGGCAATGTTAAACCTCTTCTGAGGAAGTCTTACTAAGCCTGGCCTAGTGATTTGAGTGTTGGACTATGACTCTGGGAGACCCAGCTCAGTCATGGAAACCCACTGGTTGACCTTGGGCAAGTCACACGCTCTCAGCCTCAGAGGAAGGCAATGGCAAACCTCTTCTGAACAAATCTGATAAGAAAACCCCACGATTCTTCCAGTCTTCTTCTATTCTTCTGTATACATGATTATACACACAGCATTTCATTGTATGTAGAGAGATCTTGTAGCACCTTTGAGATTAACTGAAAGAATGAATGATATTGGCAGCATGAGCTTTCAGTTAGTCTCTACGTGCTGATTCTACAGACTAACATGGCAATATCTTTGAATTCATTTCACCATATGAAATTATTGTTGAGAGAAGTATCATAGAATCATAGAATCATAGAGTTGGAAGAGACCACTAGGGCCATCCAGTCCAACCCCCTGCCATGCAGGAAATCCAAATCAAAGCATCCCTGACAGATGGCCATCCAGCCTCTGTTTAAAGACCTCCAAGGAAGGAGACTCTATCACCCTCCGAGGAAGGAGTGCATTCCACTGTCGAACAGCCCTTACTGTCAGGAAGTTCCTCCTAATGTTCAGGTGGAATCTCTTTTCCTGTAGCTTGCATCCATTGTTCCGGGTCCTGTTCTCTGGAGCAGCAGAAAACAAGTTTGCTCCCTCCTCAATATGACATCCTTTCAAATATTTAAACAGGGCTATCATATCACCTCTTAACCTTCTTTTCTCCAGGCTAAACATCCCCAGCTCCCTAAGTCGTTCCTCATAGGGCATGGTTTCCAGACCCTTCACCATTTTTGTCGCCCTCCTTTGGACACGCTCCAGTTTCTCAATGTCCTTTTCGAATTGTGGTGCCCAGAACTGGACACAATATTCTAGGTGGGGCATGACCAAAGCAGAATACAGTGGCACTATTACTTCTCTTGATCTAGACACTATACTTCTAGTATCGAGGTAATTATTTCACACAGTATCCATTGCTTTCTTACCTCACATTTCCCACTTACATATAATCTGATTTTAATATTAGACAGGAGCACAAACTGTTGTCTAATCTGCTTAAAAAGTGTTCTGACCATTATTGCACTGTTTGGCTATTATCTTTTTTTAAAATATTATTTTCTTGCATTGTTTTTCTCCCTCAGATTCTATAAAACTCAAACACTATTTTTCCTTTTGAAAAAAGGAAACTCCATGATACATTTACTATCAGGTTGCCATAAGCCAGAAAATACATGAAGCCACACAACAGCAGATGACTTAATAGATACCCCTGATCCTTCTGAGAAGCTGCTAGAGAGTCCATTTTAGTTCAAGTCAGCATTTTCCACTGCATCCGCAGCAGTCGCTCTCTGAGAGCACCTAGCATTCAGAATTACTCAGCTGCACTCAACAGCTTGCGAAAGCAGACCTGTGGGTGAAGAACAAAGATCAAAAGGCATGGAGATAAGTATGTACTTCATACTGTACATAATGTGTTTCATAAAATGATAGAGCTGCAAGGTTACCTGAGGGTCACCCTTTCCAACCCTCTGCCTCCACAGCTAAAGCATTCCTGAGAGATGGCCCTCCAACCTCTGTATGAAAACCTCCACGAGATGAGAGTCCTCCACCTTCCAATGATGGTCCATTCCACCATCAAACAGCTGCTGATGCTGCATCAAGATACTCTTCCTAATGTTTAGTTGGAATCTCCTTTTCTGGAGTAGCAGAAAATAAACTCACTCCACCTTCCATCAGAAATCCCTTCAGATATGTAACCTTCATCTTTCAGTCATCTCTTCTCCAAGGTAAACACAACCAACTCCCTGAACCATTCCTCATAGGTTTTTGTTTCCAGACCTTTGATCGTCTTGGTTGACCTCTTCTGGACACTTCACCACTCTCTGAGGTAGCACCTTCCACTATCCAACAGCTCCTACTCCTAATGTTGAGGTGGAATCTCTTTTACTGTAGTTTGCATTCATTGCTCTGTGACCTAATTTCTGGAGCAGCAGAAAACAAGCTCACTCCATCCTCAATATGGCACCCCTTCAAAAACTTAAACATGGGCATCATGTCACCTTCTCTTCCCCAGGCTAAATATTCCCAGTTTCCCTGAGCCACTCCTCATGGGGCTTGGTGGTTTCCAAACCTTTCACCATTTTGGTTGCCCTCCTCTGGGCCCTCTCCACCTTGTCCACATCCTCCCTGAATTGTGGTGATTACAACTGGACACAACATTCCCGGTGAGGTCTGAGCAAAACACAATAGAATAATATCCCTTGGTCTGGACACTATAGTCCTGTTGATGCAGCCCAGAATTGCATTGGCTTTTTAGTTGCCACATCACAGTGTTGACTCATTTTTAGGTTGTGGTCTTCCAAAAAATCCAGATCTTTTTTCATATGTACCATTTTCAAGCCACATGCCACAAGCCTAGAGGTGCAGGGGGCGGGGAGATACATATTCTATGTTGGAATTGAAAGTAGCACTCATTGCTTTGTGCTGCAACAACTTCAATCAGGCCCAGGGAGCTCAAAACATTAAAAAGCATCAGAAGAGTGTGTGTGAAAAAGAGACCATCCTCCATGTTTTGCACTAAATGGTGTTCCTGCTAACAAACTTAACAATCAGTAAACTTAGAGAAATACTGGGGGTGATCCCATGGTCAGGAATACTAAAAGAGAAGGGAGTTCAAGACAGATGGGAATTTCTCAAGGGGGAGATACTGAAGGCACAATTTAAAACAGTTCCAGTGAGGAAGAAACATGGAAAGTGTCTAAAGAAACCAGGATGCATGACTAAGAACTTTCAACTGTTTTAAATGGGACATGTATAAGAAATGGAAAAATGGGGAAATTACCAAAGGGGAATTCAAACAAATAGCTAGCAAGTGTAGAGATAAGGTCAGAAAAGCTAAAGCGCAGAATGAACTCAGGCTTGCTAGAGAGGTTAAGAACAATAAAAAGGCCTTTTTTGGATATGTCCGCAGCAAAAAGAAGAAGGAGGAAATGGTAGGGCCACTGCGTGGAGAAGATGGCAAAATGCTAGTGTCTAGAATCAAGGGACGTAATAGTGCCACTCTATCCTGCTCTGTGGTCTCTTCCAACTCTATGATGTTCTGTTTACAAGTTAGCTCAGGCCCCACCTGGAATATTGTGTCCAGTTCTGGGCACCACAATTCAAAAAGGATGTGGAGAAACTGGAGCTTGTCTAAAGAAGGGCGACTAAAATGGTGAAGGGTCTGGAAACCATGCCCTATGAGGAAAGACTTAGGGAGTTGGGGATGTTTAGCCTGGAGAAAAGAAGGTTAAGAGGTGATATGATAGCCCTGTTTAAATATTTTAAGGGATGTCATATTGACGAGGGAGCAAGCTTGTTTTCTGCTGCTCCAGAGACAAGAACACAGAACAATGGATGCAAACTGCAGGAAAAGAGATTCCAGCTCAACATTAGGAGGAACTAAGGGCTGTTTGACAGTGGAAGACACTCCTTCCTCGGAGGCTGGATAGATGGCCATCCAGCCTCTTTAAACAGAGGCTGGATGGCCATCTATCAATGGGGATGCTTTCATTGTGAGTTCCTGCATGGCAGGGGGTTGGACTAGATGGTCCTTGTGGTCTCTTCCAACTCTGCGATTCTATGATTCTATGAATCCTGTTTTAGATCCTAAACCAAGGACTCAATGAAGATTACATACAGGTTGATTCTCCTTTATCCACAGTTTTGAAATATGAAATGCAGTGAGCCCTTGGTATCATCTGGTGTTTGGTTCCAGGACCATACATGGATACCAAAATCCATGGATGCTCAAGTCCCATTAAATACAATGACATAGTGAAATGGTGGCCCTTACACAAAATTGCAAAATCCATATATATATATATATATATATATATGGATTGTGTGAGAGAGAGAGAGTGAGTGTTAAATACCATAATAAATAAAAAATATATACATTCAGCCCTCCATATCCACAGATTTTATTTTGTCCATGGATTCAAGCATCCAGAGCTTGAAAATATATATCTTTTAAAATGTAAATTCCAATAAGCAAACCTTGATTTTGCCATTTTATATAAGAGACGTCATTTCACTGTGCCATTGTATTCAGTGGGACTTGTGTGAACATGGATTTTGGTATCCACATGGGGGTCTGGAACCAAAGCCCAGCAGATACCAAGGGCCTACTGTATATATAGATTACCATACATAAAATATATCCAAAAAAATATTTAAAAAAATATTTTCAAGGTTTTTACAAAAAAATATATGGGAATCTCTCTCTCTCCCCCTTTGTACACACACACACACACACACACACACACACACACACACACAGAGTAGGCCCTTGGTATCTGCACTGAGCCATGACATTTAAAGTGATGTCAAACTGCATTATTTCTGCAGTGTGGATGCAGCTTGTGTCTTCTCTTTTCAGCTAAACATACCTAGCTGCCAGGCTCATTCCTCTGGTTTCCAGACCTTTCGCCATCTTAGTCACCATCGTCTGGACACGCTTCTGCTTGTTCACGTCCTTCTTGAACTTGGATGCTCAGAACTAGACACAATATTCCAGTTGAGATCTGACCAAAGCTGAGTCGATAGGGTTATTATTTCCTTTAACCTGGACACTATGCCACTGCCAATGCGGTCTAAAACTGCCTTGGCTTCTTTGGGGCTTCCACGTCATAGTTTAGTTTGTGTTTAGCTAAGACCCCTAGTACTCTTTCACATGTGCTGGTGTGAAGCCAGGTGTCACCCATCCTCAATTTGCACTTTTTGTTTTTCCATCATCCACAATTAGGTTGCACTCTTTCCCACATACTAGCAAGACACTGAGCTGTGGGTTACGTGGCTCAGTGTGGTTCACACAGGTCGATGCTGCTACATAAAGGGTTTTTCATATGCAGGACTCAAGACCAAATAAGTCAACAGGCCTCCGATCCTCAAACTTTGCAGCAGCAGTGAAATGAAACCAATAAAAATCGCAGAGGTTGCAATTTCAGGCAAAAGGTGAGAAAAGAACGCCACCACATTAGGTGTTGATGTGGCCTCACAAAATCCCACCCCGAGCGTACTCTAATGTTAGAAGGAAATCATAATGGCTAAATGCTTTTCCCCCCTTTTTTTGCAATTAACCAAATATATTTCCATTCTTGGGACACATTTTTTAAAAAGATTACACCTCTGAAAAACAACAGAAAATAAGTTGGATGCATATCGGTAAGTTTGCAATAATTATAACAAATAATTATTTGTTCCTCCATATGAATAGGGCTTGCAGCACAGCAAGAGCTGAACTAGGGTAAATAAAAAACATATTAAGCCTTGTTTGCACTTACTAGTTGTTGTTGTGTGGCTTCAAATCATTTCCAATTTATGGCAACCCTAAAGTGAACCAATCATGGGGTGGTTTTTTTTTTTTTTGGCAAGATTTGTTTAAAGGAGATTTGCCATTCCCTTCCTCTGAGGCAGAGAGTATGTATCTTGCCCAAGTGGGTTTCATGGCTGAGCAGTTCATAGTTCAACCCTCAAACCACACTGGCTCCCTTCAACTTACTTACAATTGACGTGTTGTTTTTTCCACACTTTGCCAAACAAACCATGGTCAGCATTACAGTATTTGTACTTTATATTCCAAACTATAGTGCAGCTTCTCTTCCCAGAGAGAACCCCAGGATGCTGTCCCAAAGGGAAATGCCACCTGAGAATAAGGCAACATTATGGTTTGTCAGACACTGGGTATAACTCCAAAACAGTTTGCCCAAACAATGTTCTGCAAACTAGATTCGTCCACTTAGTAGCTACTCACAAACCATAGTTTGTGGGTCTGAGTCAGCACTTTGGACAGTTCCTTTAGGGTTTGGACTAAAAAGAAAGAGTGTTCTCCACTCCATTAATGCAGGAGCCACTGGTTGTTTGTGACTTTATTTATTGAATCCTCTTAATGGGTGTGTCCACATTGCAGAAATAAAGTAGTTTGACACCACTTTAACTGCCATGACTCTATCCTAAAGAATCCTGGGATCTGTAGTTCGGTGAAGCACAAGAGCTCTCTGGCAGACCAGGCTAAATACTTCACCAAACTTCAAATTCCAGGATTCTGTAAGACAGTCATGGCAGTTAAAGTGGTGTCAAACTGCTTTAATTCTGCAGTGTGGATCTACCCATTGTGTCTACATGCCATGTACAAATAAATCCAGCACCAAATACATCAGAGTGCTGCCTTATTTATTGATAGAATGCATATCCAGCCTACCTGGCAGCTAATAAAAATATAAAAGATTTTACCTATGTATATCCATAAAACAATTCTGTTAAAATATCCTCCAAACATAAAAGCAACGTGAGATAACAAGGCCAAGCAGTGATCTGAACAGCTCCCAGAGAAACCTCTTTGCCTGCTCTTGAACAAGTCTGCATCCCTTCAAAATGGCGAAGGGACGGTGGGAATGGGGCAAGGCTCAGCAGGAGGAGAAAGAAGGAGTTTATTTTAAATTGTAATAATGTAATGTTTTTAATCATTTAATTGTGTTTTTTTTACTTTGTATTTGTTTTATACTGTTTTAACTGTTTTAGATGTGTTTGCTATCTTGAGTCCCTGTACAGGAAGAAAGGCAGGATATCAATAAACATAATAATAATAATAATAATAATAATAATAATAATAATAATAATAATAATA
>NC_056524.1:270057668-270108131 GCF_019175285.1 Sceloporus undulatus
GAAGAGGCCCCAGGGTTTTAAAAAATATATTTTTATTTATTTTTTTAAAAATAGTTCTTTTTACATTTTCTTTAAAACATCACATCTTATCACATTTTCACTGTAACCACATGCAAGTATGTACATGTAAATGCATTGAGGCTGTATGCATGATATTGTAATTTAAAAACATGATTTTAATTTTGCTAGTTGTTTATGTCACAACTATTGCCATTACATTCAGTGACATACAGGAATTATACTATGAAAAAAGAATCCTTCATTATCCCAACAACCTGACAACCCCAACATGGTATTGTAGCTCTATCCTATGGAATCCTGGGATTTGTAGTTTCACAAGGTTTTAGCCTTCTCTGCCAAAGACCAAACTAGAAATCTGTAGGATGGAGCCATGACAGTTAAAGTGGTGTCAAACTACAGTGTAGATGCACTCCTTAACACAATAATCCATTTTCATATGCTTCCATGAATTTAACTCTGGCACTTGGGTTTACTCTAGAGATATCAACCTTCAGTGCTGCTGAGTGAGATCACTTTGTTGTCCTTGTTGTGTGCCTTTAAGTCATTTCCAACTCATTGACTCTAAGGTGACCCTATGATAGGATTTTGTAGGCAACTTTTTTAAGAGGGGGGGTTGCCATTGCCATCATTCAAGGCTGTGAGAGTGTGACTTGCCTTGGGTCAACCAGTGAGTTGACATAGGCAACCTGGGATTCAAACCCAGAGTCCAAGGCTCAAACGACTGCAACACCCTGTTCTAGGGATCTTGTGAGATCACAAGAAGGGGTTTCTGCACATATTTTCAGTGTGGGTTGTTGTCATTTTCATTTGTGGATTTGTTTTACCAAAAATTTCACACAAAGTTGTTGGTTTTTTGTGTGCAAAAGTAACAATTCCATTTCTGCAAAATTTGTTCCCACACAAAACACACTGGCTGAGATTCTGCATTGTTACACTATGATGACAGAGTTCCATTGTTGCAGTAGCATTTGAAGTTGCCAACCCCTCCAAATATATATATATTCAGGAAGCACATCAAGCAAAGAGTTTCTGCGGATCAGAGGACTGGGAAGTGATGTCTGCCTCCTCCTCTGGATCCCAGGGTGCATTCAGAACAGGCAACAACTGTTTGTTTTCAATGTACCCCTTGACCAGGGGGGGCACTGCAGACATAATTTCCCAATGCTCTAATCTCCAGTGCCTTTAATATCCTTGAACTGGGGTGTTGCCTGGCTAAAAATAGACTGCATTCACCAGAGACTGGGCCAAGAAATAGGACAAGAAATAAGAAGAAGACAAGGATTGGGAAGGGAAGCCATGAAAGAACTAGACAATATCCTAAAGAGCAAAGATATACAACTATACACAAAAGTTGGAATTGTACAAGCCATTGTATTCCCTGTTACCATGTATGGATGTGAAAGATGGACAGTGAAGGAAGCAGATAGGAAGAAAATCAATTCATTTGAGATGTGGTGCTAGAGAAGAGGGCTGAGGATACCGTGGATGGCCAAAAAGACAAACAAATGGGCCCTTGAACTGATTAAACCAGAACTCGACCTGGAAGCCAAGATGACAAAACTGAGGCTTTTGTCCTTTGGCCACATCATGAGAAGGCACAAGTCATTATTAAAAGCAAGAATGCCAGGAAAGACAGAAGGTGGCTGAAAGAGAGGAAGGCCACATGCCAGATAAATGGACTCAATCAGGGAGGTTATGGGCCTGAATCTACAAAATTTAAGCAGTGTAGTGGAGGCCAGGAGGTCTTGGAGATGTTTTACCCACAGGGTCGCAGGGAGTCCAGGCCAACATGAGGGCAGATAACAACACCAACCAGCTAAAAACATTTGGGAGGGCCATGCTTGGTTGTTAATAACCATAAATGTAAATCCTCAGCTAAGTCCAGCTTGCAATCTCATAACTATTGCACAGGATGCCAGCCTGCATTTTTGTGAAAAGTGCAACTTTTTTTTCAAATCCAAATTTCTGCACAGAAAGAAACCCAACAAAATTAGGGGGAAGGGGCTAGGTTTTGGGGTTGTCGTTTTTTTCATTCTCAAGTGGTGGTTGGAATTTTCTTCCACAGCATGTCCTGATACGTCAAAACACCCTTTGCCATCATGGGTGGAAAACATAGTCAATATTCATGAAACCCCCTACTCTGAACATATGCAGTCTGTTTCTCACCTCAGTCCACCTCCGTGGCATAGAAATCGGAGGATGTGGTTTCTAGTCAGCAACTGAGCTCCAGACTGTGTCTGCTTTCAGAGATGAATCATGGCCACTACTGTCAACATCTCTGGTGCTGCCCCAGAAGTGGGGCAGGAAGACTTGCCCGTCACCATCTCTTGCCTCTGACCCTTCAATGTGGATGTGCCCTGCTGGTGGCACATCTCCCCTGCCTTTTAGTCCTCTTTTCAGTGTTCACTGGGTCTGGCTTCTCTGGGGGGAAGACGATAGTGGCATATTCCGTTTGCTCCGTTTGCTGCTTGGGAGAAGGAGGACAAAGAGGAGGCCTCCTTACATTTTGTCTGGCCTGGAATTCCAGCACTCCATAATCCACGGTGAATACAGCCACTGCGGGGGGCTCTGCTTCCTACAAGTCAAGAAAAGAAGTTGCCATGGGTCTTTTTCTAATGCGTTCCAACTTCCAATCACACTAGCTGCCAATATGCTGCTGGATCTGAACAGACATTTATTTATTATTTACTTATTTACGTCATTTATATGCTGCCCTTCTCTCCAGGTGGGATCCAAGGCAGCTGCCCAGAGACAACAAATTAAAAATGCTTTCAATAAAGTTTTTTTTAAAAAAAATCAGCTCATTAAAACACGAGAAAATCATTTTAAAATCATACAAAAGTTTTCATAAGATAATCTGTTGTTGGGGGTTTGCCACTGCCATCGGCTGAAAGAGTGTCATTTGACCAATGTTACCCAGTAGGTTTTTATGCACAAGCTAGGATTCAAACCCTGGTCTCCAGAGTCATAGTCCAACGCTCAAACAACTGCACAATCTGGCTCTCTAACTGCATTAATTCTACAGCAGTCTGAGTCTACTCCATCAGAAGCACAGGGTGAAGAACACTATCTACAAAAGGTTGTGCTACCAGCTTTTTTTCTCTCAGGCTCAAAGATGCTGTAAGATCCCTTTGCATACAGATTAAAATGGAGGTATATCAGACGGTCACTATCAAGTTTACCATTACTAGTACTATTGTGACCTTGGAAACTACAGGAAAATGCCGTCTGGTTCCCCCATGTGGCTAATTCAGATATTGCACCTTCACACCAGAGAAAAATGCAGAATACATTTCAAAACAACTCTCTGCTCCCTTCCTTTGCTCAGACGCAGGCAGTAAACACACAGAGAGGAGTAACAGGCAGATAACTTACTCTTATTCCTTTGAAAAGTAGTAGTGCTGCAAAAAGTAACATGTAATTAGAGTAACTTGTTAGGGAAACTAGTTACTCCCTCATTCTGCCCAGTCTTTTGAGTTTTTACTTACAGCATGTCATGATGCAGCAAAGACAAAATACGGCCAGTTAGGAGCGAATGACTTCCTACTCCCACAACTGAACATTTTGAGTCAGAAAGAACTTACCAAGGGAGCATTTTCATCATGGAATTTTCTTCGCCCTGCAGAACAACACAAGTGATAAAATTCACTCACCGTTTAAATGGCTTAGGGAAAATTGGTTCTTTAAGGTTAATGAATGGAATCTGTTAGTAGAGTGATGATAATAGTTTACTTAACAACACATTGTAAGGTAGACTCTGGCTTGGAAGCCAAAGAGGCAATTAAACCAGTTTTATACACAATTCTTACAAAACCTTACAGAGGAAGCAATTGGGCACTAAAAGAGTATGATGTTATTGCCTTCAAGCTGTTTCCAACTATGGTGACCCTATCATGGCTTTTTTTTTTGGGGGGGGGGGAGAGATTTTGTTCAGAGATGGTTGCTTTTTGCCTTCTTCTGAGACTGAGAGAGTGTGACCTGCCCAAGTTCACCCAATGGGTTCCCATGGCCAAGTGGGGATTCAAACCCTGGTCTCCAGAGTCATAGTCCAATGCCCAATCCACTACACCACACATAGACTTTGATAGCCATACAAACTCATACAGACTCATTGAAGTATGTTTGCTCTTGACTTCCTTTAGAGTGTTACTCACCCACGGTCGCCTCATGGGATTCCTTGCCTGAGTGGGGATTTGAACCATGTTCTCCTGGAGTCTCAGGGCTTGTCTACACAATTAAAATAGTTCTCATTCACAATCAAAGCACCTGACAGATATAATCTAGCCCCTGTTTGGCCCGGTACATACCACCAATAAGTGGCATACCAGGGCCGATACTAGGGTTAGAGACTGTGCGCCAACCACTCGGTCCCTAACCCTAGTACGTACTGGTGCCATTACAATGGCAGTGTCCCGTGTACATAAGCGCCATACAGCATCCACATGAAAGTACTCGGAAATACTGAGTTCTTTTTGCTCCACGGTGACAGCGCACTGTTTGGGGGCTGCGTCGTCCATGCAGAGCAAAAATGGGCGCTGGCAGGCCCCTGTTTCTCGGAAATCTGTCCTGGGCCTTTAAAACCCTCCGAAGGAGGAAACATGACTCTGGAGAACAGGGTTTGAATCCTGCTCAGCCATGAAACCCATTGGGTGCTTTTGGGCAAGTCACATCCTCTCAGCCTTAGAGGAATCATAGAATCATAGAGTTGAAAGAGACCAGAAGGGCCATCCAGTCCAAAACCCCTGCCATGCAGGAAATCACAACCAAAGCAACCCTGACAGATGGCCATCCAGCCTCTGTTTAAAGACCGCCAAAGAAAGAGTGTGTTCCAGGACCAGATGAACTACATCCAAGGGTATTAAAAGAACTGGCAAATGTAATCCCAGGACCATTGGCAATAATCTTTGAGAACACCTGGAGAACAGGAGAAGTGCTAGCAGACTGGAGGAGGGCAAACGTTGGCCCCATCTTCAAAAAAGGGGGAAAAGAGGATCCAAATAATTATCCTCCAGTTAGTCTGACATCAATACCAGGAAAGATTCTGGAGCAGATCGTTAAACAGAGAGTCTGCGAACATCTAGAAGGCAATGCCATAATCACAAAAAGTCAACATGGGTTTCAGAGAAAGAAGTCATGCCAGACAAATCTAATCTCTTTTTTTGATAAAATTACTAGCTTGGTAGATGAAGGGAATGCTGTGGATATAGTATATCTTGATTTCAGTAAGGCCTTTGACAAAGTTTCCCATGACATTCTTGCAAACAAGCTTGTAAAATGTGGGCTAGACAAGGCAGCTGTTACATGGATTTGTAATTAGTTGACCAGCCGAACCCAAATTTCAATTCAAATAGAATGTGATCCGGCCACACACAACTTGGAGGAATTTGTGTTTATTGTGAGGGGATGTGAAAAACCCCACAAATTACTCTGAAAAGGGGTTCATGGTTTTTACAAGAGTCCAAGAATGCACATTATCTAACTTGTGGCCGTCAGTTCTCTTTGCATGAATTTTGCATTTTGGACAAAGTAAAGATGAATAGATGGGAATTTGGTCAGAAAAGTGGAGACAATTAAGCGTTGGTGCAGATTATGAAAATCCACAGCAATTCACATCATACATTTATGTGTAGACTAGCCCCTGGTCCAACAATCAAACAATCAAACCATCATACCATGCCAGCTCTTCAACAACTCTAAAGGGACATCACAAGCTAAGAGTCCTTCTGTTTTTGTGGGTTTTTCAAGCTATATGACCATGTTCTAGAAGAGTTTATTCCTGATGTTTCCCCAGCATCTGTGGCTGGCATCTTCAGAGAAAGCTCTGAAGATGCCAGCCACAGATGCTGGCAAAACGTCAAGAATATACTCTTCTAGAACATAGTCACATAGCCCAAAAAACCCACAAAAAAATATGGATGCTGGCCACAAAAGCCTTCGACTTCACATAAGGGTCCTTCTGTATGTTACTAGTGATGGTTTATCCAATCCTTAATCAATAAATTCTGGAGCCAATCTGGAAAACGCTAACCATGCTATATAATCCCAGCAAAGGCTCTAAGGATCCAAGGATGGCAAAACAATGTGCATACCTTGCCTTCGCTGGCTAACATTATTGAGGAAGAAACATAAAGATCCCAGTATCAAGACCAAGAGGAGTCCACACACTCCAATGGCAACAAGGCGGATTTTGTGGTCAGTGTTTTCATTAGTTTTTTCATCATTATGGTCCTGGTCCTCCTCTTCCTCTTCTTCTGGTAATTCAGTCTTTGGTGCAAATTCTGTAGATTTCAAAGAGAGAGGCAGAAATGTCCAGTGGGTCTGACACATAAAAGTCAAAAACAAAAACAAAACTCATTGATTAACTGAAGAAAACTTTACCCAAAAATCCTGCATCATGGAGTTATGCAGCAGTTGCACAATGCCACATCATTAGCAAATTGCAGCAGTGTGGAACTGACTATGCAAACAAACATGCAATGTGGACATGCTATACAACATGCAGTGTGCGGCGTACAATTCCATGTGCAATGCACAACTCCATTTTCATTACCCCTAATTGAGTGCACACTTTAAGCATTGGACAAAAAATGTCCATCTGCTTCTGTGGGGAAACTAACGCAAGTGTAGGACACTACCAGGATCCCAGGCCATGTCTTATATTCAGAGATGTAGGGTGGGAAATTCTCCAGAAAGTTTTCCATTGCTATATTTATCCCATGAAAAAAAATTCCACATCATGAGTGTATATGTGTATGTGTGTTTATCCACAATTGTCTGAGCTGCTGTATTGCTAAATATGGTCTAAATATAAGATATGAACTTCTAGTTACTTTTCTAAGGAGACAAGTATGACAAATCCTAGCCCCTAAAGAACAGACTAACAAATGAACACACTGCTAAGCTTGTTTTGGTTCACAAAGGCTGCCTCTACACTGTAGAAATAATCCAGTTTAACACCACTTTAACTGCTATGGCTCAATGCTATTGAATTCTGGGGATTGCAGTTTCTTGTGGCAGTAGAGCTCTCTGAAAGAGAAGGCTAACTGTATCACAAGTTATGGACTCTAAGGTGAATGAATGAATGAATGAGATTTTATTTATATACCGCCGTTCCTTCGATCACGGCGGTTTACAAGATAATAATGAAATACAATACAGCACAAGACAAAATTACAGATAAAAATTAAACCACGAAAATCCCCCATATTAAACCGTATAATAAAATACATCATAAAAATCCATCATTCATACCTAATACTGTAATTAAAACCAGTTAAAATCAATAAACAATCTAAACAACACGCAATACACAGGAGAAGATGACAGTCAGGACATGTGGGGGAAGGCTTGGCGGAATAAGTGAGTCTTGAGATTTTTCTTAAATGACTCCAGGGAGGGGGCCGAGCGGAGCTCATCAGGGAGAGAATTCCAAGACTGTGGGGCCACCGCAGAGAAAGCCCTTTGCGCAGTCCCTACGTATCTCATCTTTGGAACTCTCAAAAGTTTTTCCCCACCTGACCTGAGAGTGTGGGGCAGATTGTATGGGGAGAGGTGGTCCTCCAAGTACCCTGGGCCCAAGGTGACCCTATCATAGGAATTTTTTGGCAATGGTGTCATAGTGGATTATTTCTAGAGTGCAGATGCAACCCAAATCTCTTGTTTTGCATTCAGTCACAACTACAAGTAGCCAAGATAAAATGTGAGAAGTTGCCTGGAGCCACAGGTGTACATCCATCCTTTAGTAAAACCAGTAAGTTAAGATAGCTGTAATGGAATTTTTCTTAATTTGAAATGGAACTATTAAGCAGTGCAGAAAGTGAATGAGTGAAGCAGCTGCACAAAATATATCAGTTACAGCTGTCATTGGTGGAACAAGTTTCCGTAGAGTAGGGAGCTTATCACCAAAGAAGAGATCTGAAGTTTAGCCAGATATTAACGCCTTTCTATGTGCCTCACCGCATGACATCGATAGGGCTTCAGTTCTGTTTTCCGTGAGAGACCATTGTAAAAGCAAGTCCTTTGTCGAACGAATTCTTCCAACTAAAAGAAGGACTCACTTTTACTACCGTCTCCTACAGGAAGAAAACTGAAGAGCTACCAGTAAGGCATGTGGAAAAGTGCTACTATCCAGATGCACTTCCACTTTCTTTCCTTGTCTGAGTGGAATGCATTTGATGAAGAAGACCTAGTATGTTTCCACACTGCAGAAATAAAGCAGTCTGACACCACTTTATCTGCCCAACAAATCCTGGGATTTGTAGTTTAGTAAAACACCTGAGCAATCTGACAGACTAGTCTGAATACTTCTCCAAATTACAAATCCCAGGATTCGGTAGGATGGAGCTATGACCATTAAAGTGGTGTCAAACTGATTTATTTCTGCAGTGTGTATACATCCTTAGTCTACAAAAGCTAATTCTACCAACTTCTTTCATTCAGTTAGTCTCAAAGGTGCTACAAGATCGCTTTGCATACTGATCTGGGCCAACACAGCTATGTCTTTGAAAGCTGTTTTTGAATATGTGACCTTTAAAGACTAGCGTTCTTTGAGATGTGGTTATTTTTTATTAATGGTAAGGGAAATATATGTGCCATTCTCTTTCTGTATTATAAGTCCTCCAGTAAAATAATTTCCAAATAAAGTTTTGAGTATATTTAAATATAACATTCAAACTGAACATGCTAAATCAGACGACATTATCTGAAGCACTAGAAATGTTTCTATTTCTACGTTGGAAAACCCATATCATTGTTTGTACAACTCGCTTTTCAAAAAAAGTAAGACAGGAGAGAGAGAGATTGATCTCAAGTTCTATTTGAGGGCTCCCTAGAGGCTTCACAGAGCTTGGAAAAGTTACTTATTTTGGGTTACAGCTCCCCAAGCTTGCCATACTGACTTGGGTATTCTGGAAGCTGAAGTCCAAAATAGTAGCTTTTCCAAGTTCTGCCTTTGCTTGACCACTGTGGAAAGAAGGAAGTTGGAGTAGAAGCAAATGAAAAATTAGGGCAATGTACCCTTTATACACAAGTCTCTAAACTAAGTAGCTCAAAAGTCTGGTACTTATTATTTACTTTTAGTAAATAATCCAAATATTTACTGTTGTTGTTGTGTGCATTCAAGTCATTTCTAACTCATGGTGATCCTAAGGCTTTCATAGAGTTTTCTTGGCAAGATTTGTTCAGAGGAGAGGAAGTTATTTATGCAAAATGCATATATTTACTACTGACTTAACATATATACATATATACAAACATATGCAATTTGTAAGAATGGTAAATATTTGCATTATTTATCAAAAATTACAAGAGTAACTTATAATGAGTACCAAACTTTCCATGTTAGTCTTTTGTGCTGGAGAAGAAGAACATGTGGTTGGATTCAAAGGGGAACTTTTTAGGTTCCTCTATTTGGAGATTTTAGTTGTCAAATAAAAAAAACCATATACAGTTGGCCCTCTGTTTTCATGGGGGATCCATTCTGGACCCCTCCCCCTGCAAAAACAGAGGCTTGCGCATATTCAAGCCCCATAGGCTTCAATGGGGTGTGCCACCATGCGTGTGCCATTGAAAATATTGGAGGTCGCCCCTCTGCAGATATTCAGGGTTGCGGAGCTCAGATCCATGAGGTAGAATGGGTGACCATACACCCAACTGAGTGCTTTGTGTGATTTAAGCTTCAGTTGCAGCAGAAAGACAGGGAATGTTTCCTTCTGGCAAGGGTGGCATAGCCTCTCTCAACAGGATGCACAGTTAAGGAGAATCTGAAGGCAAATGGGGCAAGACTGCTATCCATGTAGCCCAGGGGCATCACTAGAGCTGGTGTCACCCCAGTGTGGTAACTCATGCTGTCATCCCCACCCTCGGATAATGGTCCCTCAGGAGTAGATCCAGACACCATGGAAGAGAATTGCTCCACTGAAATGCTACCAATGGCTGGTAGACCAGGATTGCCAAAGGGATTGTCCAAGACATGGGTTGACTACCCTTATTTGCAGATTCCAAAGGGGTCTAGATAGCATTCAGTGAAGGGAGAGGCATCCTGTAGTTCACCATGGTGTGCCGACAGCTTCCCCAGATGGCATCCTTAGTACCTTTGGGCAGGTGGACTTGGTCCTTCCCATGATCTTCAGTCTCCAGAAATCCCGCTCTATCCATGGAGAGGCATGGCAGTACATTCCACGACAGAAGGCATACACCGCCTTTGAGGTGTCACCCAGTGTGGACCACACTCCCTGCACCTTCCTAGTGACAGCCTTGAGATGGCGATCATTGGGCTGTGAATCTGCTCTGAAATGAGTCTGGAATTTCAAGAAGCCACCGAAAGTGTTAAAATCTGTCTTCAAAAATGCACTCAGCACCTTGAATGGCTCCTTGCAAATTTAAACTACAGTGGACCCTCCACATTCACTGAAGTTAAGAGCACAGGATCCCTGTGAAAGTGGGGGGAAAGCAAATTTTTTTACTTGAGAGAACACCTCTCTAGGAATCTCTAGGTCCTCCAGGGCATTTCTATGGTCAAGGCTGCCAGAAGTTGACCTTAAAATTGCCCTGGAGGACCTACAATGAGTAGAGAAGTGTTGTCTCTAGCAATCTCTAGGTCTTCTAGTGTGATCTTTGGCACAAGCTGGCAATAGAGTCATGCTGAAAGACATACAAATTCCTAGAGAAAACATATTAATCAAATCTGTGAATAATCAAAGCTGCAAAAATCAAAGCTGCAAATATGGAAAGCTAACTGTACAACCCAGAGTAGATCCATCACCCCAATGATAGGACAGCCATTACCAGCATACAATCTGTAATAGAATGAATGGCCAGACCCTTTGGGAAAGGGCCTGAAGTGTTCAATCAGACCTGTCACGGTGAGGATTCCTCGGTCGCTTTCTGTTAGAGTCTGGTTTAAGGAGAAAGATGTGAACGTGCAAAAATAGGTTCCACTGTCATTCTTTTCTAATTTCAGGATGGCCATCTTGGACATCTTTGAACTCAGACAAGTTATTTGGTACTTTTTGTTCCTGTTGCTAGTATCCAGTATTCTTGGCTGCCTGTCTGCCCCCAGTTTGAACCAGTTCATTGAAGAGTCTGAAACATCCACTGAGATATTACAGTGGAACTCAGCCGTCGTTCCCACCGGTTGACTCAACTGAGTAGGCCGAAATGTTGCTGCCAAAATAGACAAAAAAAGGAAGATGAATCATTAGTACAGAGATTTGCAATGGAAACTGGTAGCCTCAGGGAGACCAGATGCCACCACCGCAAAGGAGGACAAAGCACCACAAAATGTAGGACATTCAAGGAAAAAGTAAGACATTACAAATCAAAAGCTAGAAACACTAATAGAAATAGCAATTCATTTCATATGGTTTAATTGTTGTTGTTGTTGTTGTATGCCTTCAAGTCTTTTCCAACTTTATGGCAACTCTAAGGCAGGATCCCAGGATTCACTGAATTTTCTTGGCAAGCATTTTCAGAGGAGGGAGGGGGTTGCCATTGCCATCCTCTGAGGCTGAGAGAGTGTAACTTGCCCAAGGTCACTCAGTGGGTTTCCACGACCAAGCTGGGATTTGAACCCTGGTCTCTAGAGTTGTAGTCCAACACTCAAATCACTACACCACACTGGCTCCCTCATATGGTTTAATTCCAGCTATATTATACATACTATATTTTATTATTTACCCAATCATTTATTATTATTATTATTATTATTATGCTTTTTTAAATGAATCTTTCTCTGTTAAAATGCCTTGTTGGCTTGAAATATACTTATAGAACTCTGAGCAAGACAAATGCTTAAAATTGTACTTTACTAGCAACAACCCTTGACTGAATCTTCATTTAAATTATTGCTTCCATTTGTCCGTTTGTGCCGAAATTAAGGGGAGGGAACCCTTTTAACATTTGACTTGTGTCCTCACTTGTCTAACACATTTGCTGTTGAGCCCTAAGTTTGTCTGCTGCTGCTACTTCTAGGAAAAAAGAACTTTAGAAGGGCCCATCCCATTTGCAACAAGTAGAGGCTTTAACGTAAATGCATTTCTCGAAAGAGAACAGCAAATGTGCCATTATTCCATGTGCTTCTTAGCAATGCTCAAAATGGAGGACATTTTGGAATTTCTCCGGGACAAAAGGTTGAAATTTAGGACATGTCCTGGAAAAGGAAGGTCACCTGGGTAGCCTCCATGTCAATGGGGTAGTGAATCCATCTGGCTGCTGCTGGAGAGCTGCCCGTGGTTTCAACCAGCCAAAGCCACCTTTCCCATCTGGGGACTCCCAGATGTGTTAGATGGAAAATAGGATGGAGACCAATATTTGCTGATCCATCTGCCACCCCCTTGAACTACAGTGTATTTTAGGCAGCCCACAAGTCACATCACGTCACTTTCAGTTCTGATTTTTAACCTCTTTAAGAGAGGTTTTTGGCAGGATCCTGTCCTGTGAAATAATCTAAGCCATGATGTTTTGGAGCAGTTTTGCACACTCTTGATTATTTGGGGGAGATTTTTGCCTCCTCTATTTTATTTTGAGGCGGATCCAGGGATGTTGGAACTGTCGTGCATAAAATCAATAAACCACAAATAAGACTAAAAGCTATGGACCATGTTTTCTCCAGCTCTTCTGTCTCGCAGCCTATCTGGAGGACGCCACGTTGAAAGAGGTAGAACTACAGCTCTAAGCCACAAGAAAGGATGCTCTTCAACCTTGCTCTCACATTGTCCTTGTTCGCCTTAGGCTGCACTTTCCCTGCAGAAAAAAAATGCAGTTTGACACCACTTCAGCTGCCATGGCTCAATGCTATGGAATTCTGGGATTTGTACAGGTGCCACAACATACTACAAATCCCAGGATTCCATAGCATTGAGCTGTGGCAGTTAAAACTGCATTATTTCTGCCATGCATATGCAGCCTCAGACAGCCTACCAAGAGAGTTTCCCAGGATCCTATGCAACTCCTGTTAATTCACATGAGAAGACATCCCACCAGGGTTCATTCCTTCAGTTGTTTTATTTGGGGGTGAGGGATCTTGTTACACCTTTGACACTAACTATTGTAGCATGAACGTTCACACACTTGGTCTACTTCTATCTGAGGAAGCAGGCCAATTCACAGTTACTGTCAAAGGTGCTACAAGATCCCTTTGCATATTCTATTTCCAAATCTTCAACAGAAGTTTTAAGTTATTGCAACGAGAGAAGTTTGGAGAAGAAAGGAAAATTTAATGGCAATGGCAATGCCCTCATTCGCACACACAGCCCCAAGCTACACACCTAGAAAATGTGAAGACAGATATTCTCTCCTGTTCATGTTCCCCGCAGCTAGTGTTCTGTACTTTTCTCTTGGAAAGCCATCACAACACTCATAAAGTGTGTGTGTCCCTGAGGGTTGTCAGATGGAAAACTGGGGAGAGTCCCTGTATCTTTAAGGGGGGTGTATAAATAGGGATTTCAGTAGGAGTTGCTTGTTGTTGTTGTTGTTGTTGTGTGCCTTCAAGTCATTTCCAACCGGAGAGATGGGATATAAATAAATTATTATTATTGTTATTGTTATTGTTATTGGCAAGATTTGTTCAGAGGAGGTTGGCCATTGCCTTCCCCTGAGGCTGAGAGCCTATGACTTGTCCAAAATAGTCCAATGCTCAAACCACTATGCACTATACTCTGGTTCTCTTGCTTGTTATACTTGGGCTCAATCATCAATCTGAGCAGAGACTGAAGTCAAGAAATCAGAAGGCGATTTGGAATTGAAAGGGCAGCTATGAAGGAACTAGACTAGACAATATCCTCAAGGATAAAGATATATCATGAATGCTAAAGTTAGGATTGTCCATGCCATCCTATTTCCCAATTCTATGGAGTTTATCACACTGGGGCTAATTTCAGCACTAAAGAGAGATTAGAGCACATTTAAAGCATCCCACAAACAAAGTGAAAATGGTGAGTAGTTGCACAAATGATTATCACATTCAATTGTGAAAATAAAGTAATATCAGAAATGCATTGTTGCTGAAATCCCAAAAGTAAAAAGATGCACATTAATGCTTCTTTATTACCACTTTAATGGTGTGTTTTGTACAACATCGTGTGAAATGGTTTTGCATAATTGTGCAGTTTTTCCGGGATATTCACAGGATAAATTCCTGATCTCCTTTGTGTGATAAACTCCTATGTATGGTTGAACAGTGAAGAAAGCTGATAGAAAGAAAATCAACTCATCTGAGTGCTGAGGTTACCGTGGATGGCCCAAAAGACAAATAAGTGTGTCCTAGAGCAAATCACTTGCCCTAGAAGCCAAGATGACTCAACTGACATTGTCATATTTTGGCTGTATCATGAGAAGGACTCACTAGAAAATAAAACAATGCTTGGGAAAGTGGAGGGCAACAGCAAAAGAGGAAGACCACATTCCAGATGGATAAATTCCATCCAAGAAACCTATGGCCATAAATCTGCAAAAGCTGAGCAGAGCGGTTGAGAACTGGGTGATTTGGAGGTCTCTCATTTATAGGGTCTCCCTATGTCAAAATCAGCTTGAAGGCAGCTAACAAGTTGTTTAAAAAATCCCTCTTCAACCATTAAGTGTACAGGAGCCCGCTCTGATTTTCAGCTTCAGCAATCCTAACCTACTGCCATTTTTTTCTATCTCCCTCATCCTATCCTCCATCAGTTTGCCTCATAGAACCCACATTGCTCCACGCTTACTCTCAGGAGTAACTGGCAGAATCATCACTCAAACACATACGTACCAGAGGGCTTGAGGAGCAGGGCAGACCGGCAACAAAGGAGCAGGAGCCAAGAGCCAGCCAATGCCATCCCCAGAGGTCGGTTTTCCATGGTCACTTCTAAGAAGCTGGGGTCTGGTTGCTCAGGAGTTGCCTCGCACATCAGGCCCCAAGACCCGGGTTCAAGGTACTCTGTGGCCAGAACATCAACACCTTCAACAGGCCATTTTGTGGCTTGCTGGCACGTCAGTTGCGGTGGCCTTGGCACGTTTTTCTCTGCTGTGTGTACCAGACAACAGCAAGGACAGAACTGAAGGGTCCCCATTGTCATCTGCCAGGGAAGCCCTGGTTGCCACCCACCTACCCACCCACTGCCTTCCTGCCTTCTCCGATTCTTACTACGCCGTGCTTTACATGCTCTGTACATTTAAAGGAAACAGCAACATCCCAGAACAAATGCTTTGAAGCAGAGGAAGACCACAAAAGAAAAGGGAAGCAGTAGCCACACCTGCACATTTCAAGACCTACAAATACATGGTTGCGTTTGCAAACTTGCTGCATTGGCACATCAAGGGGGCACAGCGCAGGGGATTTTTTCTTTAAATGCCCATGCAGACAAAGAGTCATGTAGGAAAGAAAAGATAAGAAAAGAAGAAGAGACACGGTTTTCCCCTCTCATTCCTACATGGCCAGAAACTGATGAACCATTGTGTGGGAAGGCTTGATGAAAGTCTGCAATGTTACGATCAGCATGGAGAGAATTGTTCAAGAGGAATCATGTGTTGTTTTCTGTAAAGAGAGAAATGAGATGGGAGTTTTCAGACAGTGTTGAAAATGCTGTAGAGAGTTGCCACTGGTCCATGTCAGCAGGATAGTGAAATCCACTCTGGGTTTTAGCCCAAACTTTAAAGGAGATACACAAAAGGCTTTATAGTTCAAAATAAAAGCTAGATGTGTTTACTGCTCCACCAACATAAGAACCCATCAGCTGACACTGGGTGAAGTTGATTTATTTGGTCATTTAAATTGATTTAATTAATTAATTACAATCCTACCTTTCTGTCAAGATGGGACTTAGGGAGGCTCACAAGGTAAGTTAACAGAAAATACACTTAAAACAGTGGATACTACAAATGTTAAAAAAATTAAATAAACAGTTTTAAGAGTTAAAGTATAATAATCATGATAAAAATACAGCACATCCCAATTAAAAGATCTCCATTCATCACGTGATTAAAGAAATCATTATCTATTTAAGTCATTCATTTATTCCAAGATATTCTTAACTCATCTTTTTGTTTAAAAAAATAACAACAAAGGGAGCTAACGATAGAAATCTCTTTGAGGAAGATATGGAAAAATATTTAAAGATATTTTAAAAACATTAAAAGACATTTCTTAAAAAGTGTAGTAAAAGTAAGGAAACCAAGTAGACTTGATATAGTATCCATTCTTTTAAGTGACCTCCTTCACAATAGTTTTTTAATGTCAAGCAGTGATTAGTTGTCAATTTTTAATACAACATTTAAAAAGTAACTTGTTTCATTGATAGTTGTGTTCGTTTTGTTACTATTAGCTGCTTTTTAGAAAAAGTACACCCTCAGGATTGATAAAACATGAAAAAATATACTCAGAACGCCTATAAAACTGAACTTTAAAGATAACTTGTAAACAACAACTAGTAGAAATCATTACATCCCTATTGATGATGTTACTTTTAACACTGCACTGTCTTTACCCCCCAAAAAGAGTAATTCATGCAGATCACTGTGCCATTGTAATGCATGACTTCCAAGGTTTGGTCTCATTTTCCCCCCAAAAGTAATTCACTACACATAGCTATGCAATTGTAACTTGCCCTTTCCAATGTTCGATTTCAAGGTGGCCAAAACATCGCTTTAGCAGCAGCATCACCTCAGCTCTATCTTACAAAATCGAAACGCAGTACGATAGGAAAATGCAGTAGATCAACCCTAAGCATGAGCACCCAAGAAAGCCCACTGGAAAATAACACTGTTTGACACCAAAGGCAAACAGAGAAGGAGCCCTTTGCCAACGCGGAAAAGACCTGAGTCTGACTCTAGGCTTATCCAGATGGGGAAAATAGTATCTGGAAGAATCATACAATCCTAGAGTTGGAAGAGACTCCAAGGGCCATCCAATCCAACCCCCTTCTTCTGCCATGCAGGAACTCACAATCCAGCAGATGGCCATCCAGCCTCTGTAAGAACCTCCAAAGAAGACACTACAACTCTCCAAGTCAGCAGCATCTTCCATTGTCAAACAGCTCTTACCATCAGGAAGTTCTTCCTAATGTTTAGATGGAATCTCTTTCCCTGTAGCTTGAATCCATTACTCTGGGTCCTAGTCTCTGGAACAGCAGAAAATTAGCTTGCTCCATCCTCAGCAGGACATGCTTTCAAATATTTAATGATGGCTATCACATCACTCCTTAACCTTCTCTTCCCCAGGCTAAACATACCTAGTTCCCTAAGCTGCTTCTCATAGGGGCTTGGTGGTTTCCAGACCTTTCACCATTTTGGTTGTCCTCCTCTGGACACACTCCTCAACATCCTTCTTGAATTGTGGTGTCCAGAACAGGACACAGGAATCCAGGTGAAGTCTGGCCAAAGCAGAATAGAGTGACACTTTTAATTCGCTCAGTCTAGACACTATACTTCCATTGATGCATCAAGAGTTTCCCATTCTTTTTGGTTTGATTTGACTGCACATTGCCTGGTTTGCATCCAAACTCTTTCTTGAATTATCCTTTTCCCCTCCTTCTCCTCCCCTGTGTCCTTCCTCCTCTCCCTCCCTATGATCATGTATCACATCTAGACGCAGGCAATATTTCAGATACCGATTTTCACACATTTTCACTGAGCCATCTTTACTACGGTTCAGGCGTTGGAGTCAAAAGAGTTTATCACATGGGAGGAATTTCTTTTAATTTTGAATGAAAAGAAAGTGGGGCCAAAACGCATTCATTTAGTGCAATTACATGAATGCTCACTGCATTTGAACTGGCTTCCCATTGCCCAAAAATAGCATGCCATTGCTCGAATTTGCGTGTGGCAGTCTATCACGCAATAACGTGAAACCACATGATTGCGTTTGGACTGACTTCCCATTGCCCAAATTTGCGTGTAGTGGGTTATCACGCAATAACGTGAAACCCTATGATTGCGTTCAGATTGCCATTGGATTATACTTCCAATTCATCTTGTCTGATAAACTAGCGTTAAGACACTTCAGAAATACAGCCGGCCCTCCATATCCATGGACCTTATCACACTAAATGAATCCCACTCAGAAAAGGGATTTAAAAGTAGAAAAAACCCGCAAATACGGGATGTTTTTTAGATGCATTTGCACCAAATGGCAAAAATGTGAAAATAAAGCAAATGGAAAGTCGACAAAAACGACACCTTTTTACTTTTGGGAACTTGCGGCAAAGAAGGAGGCAGCTTCAGGCCCATAGTCTAAAGAAAATAAATTTCCCCCCTCCTGCTGCCTTTTTTGTTTTAGATTACCCCACCAAGTATTACAGCAGGCACTCTCTTAGGCTTCATCTACACTGCAGAATTAATGCACTTTGAGACTGCTTTAACTGCCATGGTTCAAGGCTATGGAATTCTGAGATCTTTGGTTTTGTGATATATTTTCCATTCTCTGTTGGAGAGCTCTACTGCCACAACAAACTACAAATCCCAGGATTCTGTAGGATGGAGCAGTAACAGTTAAAGCAGTTAAAGACATTAATTTTGCAATTCTGAAAATCTGAGCCTCTGGAAGTTTCCCTCCCATAGCTTTAAGAGCTGCCCTAGCACATATCACTGGGGAGGTTCTGTGTAATACAGAGCAGATCCACACAGAAAGGGATGTATAGTCCTGCAACTGTCTCTGGCTGCATCTACACTGTGGAAATAACATAGTTTAACACTACTTTAAGTGCTGTGGCTCCATCCTATGGAATCCTGGGATTTGTAGTTTTACAAGTCTTTCGCCTTCTCTGCCAAAGAATGCTGGCGTCTCACCAAACTACAAATCCCAGGATTCTGTTGGATGGAGCCATGGCCGTTGAAATGGTGTCAAAGTGCATTATTTCTACAGTGCAGATGCACCTTCTGTTTCAGTTCAAATTGTAAAAAGTGCTCCGTCTGCCAGATAAAAGTGAGTGGTGCGGTTAATAGGAAATGATTCATAGCCTCTGCATCAGGCGCTTAATGATTTTTCTCAGGATCATTTGCATAACGCTCTCAAGTTTAGACTGTGGAGCATCAGAAGCTGTTGACGCTTTTTTGTTTTGTTCAAAAGCACCTTGTCACAAAAAAAAGCCCCTACTTTTGAAAAGTATTTTCAGCTTATTATTATTATTTTTCAGATGTCAGCTTCAGATTTCTTTGTCTGAATTATCAGCATGGCGGTTAGAAAGGAACGCACGCTGCTGAAAATAATAACACATAGCTGTGGTTCGTTGGAGGCAAATTATATGAAAACAAATCATATCAAAGCTGCAGTTTCTCTTTTCAGTTGTACAGATGAGGAAAGAAGAGTAGATTTGATACATCAGAGAAGTAGATGGCAACCCCTGCCCAAACCTGGCTCCCGTCAAAACATACTCTCTATTGCAGGAAGGATCTGTTTAGAGTTTAGACTAGGCTTGGATGGCAGTGGTCTCAGTACCAGTATTGCAAAGGGTGCATTTATACTGTAGTAATGATGCAGTTTGACACTACTTTAACTGCCATGGCTTTGTAATTACGTGGATTTGTAATTCGCTGAGGCACCAGCACTCTTTGGCAAAGAAGGCTAATGGCTTTGTGAAACTACAAATCCCAGGATTCCACAGGATGGAGATACAGTGCTTAAACTGGGGTCAAACTTTTATTTAAAGAAAGAAGTGGGCACCTTTAAATTTTTAGCAAGGATTTATTGTTTCGCTTCTGCCAGTCGCCAAGATTCACAAAAAAGTTATTACTTCCCTGCCAGCTGTTACATAGCCAGGACTCACCCTCCATTCTGCTCTGCACCCATCTTTCTGCCTAGAAGGGGGCTACATTAGATGATTTGCAAGGATTAATTGACTAACCCCCTTCTGCTATGCAGAAGTTCACTGTTATCATCATCGAAGATTATCGCACTGCGTTCTGAGAACGTTCTCATCACGTGATGAGAACGGAACGCATTTGAGAATACCGCACGTATGTGTTCCAATCGGGTTCTCAGAACGCTTAAATGTGTTCCAAATGTGTTCCAGGAGGGAACGGATTTGAATGTGTTCTGAATGTGTTCCCAGAGAGCTGAAACGTGATGAAAACGTTCCAAGAGAAGTGTGTGCAGTATTCTTATCCGTTCTCAAATCCGTTCTCTCATTCCTCCGTCTCCTGATTGGCTGAAAGAATGACAGGCAGGGAGGGAGGCAGGCAGGCGAGCGACTGCAGTGAGGGAAGGTGTGTGTGTGTGAGGGGGGAAAGAAGGAGGGAGGGAAGGAAGGAAAAAGGGAGGAAAGGTGGGACAAGGAAGAGAAGAGGAAAGCAGGGAAAGAGAGAGAAAGAGAGAGGGAAAGAGGAGACCAGAGCAGAGAGCAAGAGGGAGAGGGTCTGGCTGCTTCTGGGGGGGGGGGGGCTCTAGTGTCATGTTCAGTGGGGCTCCTGTGCTGTCACAATGCAGGAGGCAGGGATGCCCAGGACCTTCTCCTCCTTCCCTCCAGGAGGGAACCCACAAAAGCTTCTCTGTTTGGAGCACCACAGAAAAGCAAGCAAACAACTCCCAGAATTCCATAGCAAAGAGCCAGACAAGAGTTAAAGCGGGGAGGGAAGCTCACAACCTGAAGGCACACATTACATGCACACACACAGAAGCAAAAGGGTGTCAAGCTGCCAAAAAGGGGAAATGGGATGACAGCAGAGGACTCTTCTTTTCTAACCGGTTTAAAGAGCTGCTATGGCTGCCGGGGCTCTGCCCTTGGCCCAGTCCCCTCCCTGGCAACTTGCTTTCCTTCGGCTTGAAGGGACCTCCATGGAGCTCCTCCTTCCCTCAAGGAAGAGGGGACCAGGGCAGAGAGCAAGAGGGAGAGGGTCTGGCTGCTTCTGCGGGGGGCCTCTGGTGTCATGTCCAGCGGGGCTCTTGTGCTGGCAGCCTGCAGGAGGCAGGGATGGCAGGGATGCCCAGGACTTTCTCCTCCTTCCCTCCAGGAGGGAACCCACAAAAGCTCCTCTGTTTGGAGCACCACAGAAAAGCAAGCAAACAACTCCCAGAATTCCATAGCAAAGAGCCAGACAAGAGTTAAAGCGGGGAGGGAAGCTCACAACCTGAAGGCACACATTACATGCACACACACAGGAGCAAAAGGGTGTCAAGCTGCCAAAAAGGGGAAATGGGATGACAGCAGAGGACTCTTCTTTTCTAACCGGTTTAAAGAGCTGCTATGGCTGCCGGGGCTCTGCTCTTGGTCCAGTCCCCTCCCTTTCCCTCCGCTTGAAGGGACCTCCGTGGAGCTCCCTTAATGCCCAGGCTGCCAAGGAGGGGACTCTGCCCTTGGCCCATCAAGTTACGTAGGTTTTATCCTATTTTCTTCAAACATATGCCAGCATATGAAGCCCCAACGTTTTATAGGGGCTTGCCTTCCTTTCCTCCCAAGGGAATCTTCGGAGGGAAGACTTCTCAGTGAGGCTGAGAAGCACTCTCCCGGCCAGAGTCCCTAGGCTTACTGAAATCCCCCACCTCCCTTCCCCATAGAAATCAATCCAAAAACTGAGTTTAAAAGGAGCAGAGGAGAGCCCTTTGGGTCTGCATCTGGGAGAGATTTTAAACTCCGTTTTTGGATTCTTTCCTATGGGGAAAGAGGGGAGAGAGAGAGATGGCAGGACATCCCCATAGCCAAGCATCCTCTGCTCCCCCCAGATGAAGACCCATAGGGCTCAGTGCTCTTTAAGCTCCGTTTTTGGATTGATTCCTATGGGGAAAGAGGAGAGAGGGAGAGATGGCAGGACAACCCCATAGCCAAGCATCCTCTGCTCCCCCCCCCAGATGAAGACCCATAGGGCTCACTGCTCTTTTAAAACTCCGTTTTTGGATTGATTCCTATGGGGAAGGGAGGTGAGGGATTTCAGTAAGCCAAGCCTCCCTTTTCCCTCTTTCCTGGGGGCAGCGCCTCTCCCGAGCCGTCCAACCACTGAGTGGCGACGTCATCAGAAGACAGCCCACAAAACGTAATACAGCAAACCGTTCTGAGAACGGTTTCAAGAAAAAGGAATCGCAGTGCGGTAAACTGCCGTTCTGATCCCGTTCTGATCCCGTTTTGATTTCTAATGCAGTAATATCCGTTACAGGAAGGTTCTCATCACGTGATGAGATGGAACGTTCTCAGAACGCAGTGCGATAATCTCTATTATCATCATCATTTACATGCTGGGCTAGTTGGTGAGGCAGGCTTACCTGCTCTCCCCTTTTCTCTCTGTTTTTCTGTTCACACATGCTTAGTAATGGATTCTCAGGATGCATCTATGCACTGTAGTAATAATGCAGTTTGACACCACTTTAAGTGATGTAGCTCCATCCTATGGAATCCTGGGATTTGTAGTTTCACAAAATCTTTAGCCTTCTCCACCAAAGAAGGCTGGTGCCTCATAAAACTACCAATCCCAAGATTTTGTAGGATGGAGCCATTGCAATTAAAGTGGTATCCAACTGCATTATTTCTACAGCGTAGCTACACCTGTCCAACACTCACACTACTACTACTCCTCCACCACTATTTATTTTAGGCATCACTGACTGAGGATTTGAACCTTGATCTCCCAGAGTCCATCACATTGACTCTGTCTTACACCAACACTGCCCTAAGGATTTCTTGGTGTTGCTATCCTATAGCCCTCCTTGCCTTTGATTTAACTTTGATATTGAACTCCATCTTGAGAGTGATGCCTTGTCACAGAGGCCAGGAAATATTGACACATAGGCAATTTAGATAAGAAGAGCTAAGGGCATCTGGGCAGAAAGGTATCCTTTGAAACTCTAACCTATTCTTCTGATTTCAGAGGCATGTATGGCTCGGGTTTTTGTCAGCCATCTAGAAATCAAAGGGACAAGCCCAGCTGCCCAGTGGATTGGTGTCACACAGTGCGGTAACTCATACTGTCACCCCCTCATTGACTTCTTCCCATACTATGCCATACAGAAACCTTAGCAATGCTGTTTGTACTAATTTACTCATAAATTGTAATTCCCGTATATTAACAAATATTTTTAATTATTATTTTTTTACAAAACCTGAGGCCTCCTTAATAATTGTTCCAAGTCCATGATGTTTTCCACTAGTAGTATGGTATCATCCGCATACCTTTTAGACTGTTGATGTTCCTTCCTCCTATCTTCACTCTTCCTTCTTCTAAGTCTAAGCCTGCACTTCCTATGATGCTTTCTGCATACAGGTTGTGTAGCGGGTGACCCCAAACTCATGAAACCAAAGGCCCATGGCCTGCCAGAGGACAAGCAGAGTCAAGGAGACCGAACTGGCTAGAATAAAAACGCTTTATTGTCTGCGCAGGGCAGCAGCACACCAACATAGGTGTCACCAAGGCTGCAGCAGCGATGGCTTCTTGTCACCCCCCTTTTATGCCCTTCGCAAAGGGCTGTTTTCTAAACAACAAGCGATTGGTTGCATTCACTGTTCACTCAATGGTCCTGTATTTTCTTCTTGGCATTACATCTGCTTGGAGCCTGGAATGTAGAGATAGCTAGCTACTGCAAAAGAGAAACTTAGCTAGACTGATCCTGTTCTCTTCCAAGGCCACTTGCTGAACACAGGCCATTGTATTCAGAGCCCTCCAGAGGAAGGAGGGGGTGATTATGTGAGTGTGTTTGCTACGGCCACACACAGAAAGAAAGAGTGGGGGCCAGCACAGCCCATTTGCACTTTACTCTGTAGGCTCAATCTATGGGCCTTCTATAACTATTGATTCTTTTGCAAAGCAGAGTACAGAAGCAAGAAAGCATTATTATTATTGTGTTCCTATCAGTTGAACAGCTCAGGTGAAAGGATGAAGCCTTGCCTGACCTCTTTGCAAGTTGGGAACCATTCTGTTTCTCCATATTCTGTCTCAAATGTGCTGAGTTTCTTCTTATCTGCTTTCTTCACTGTCCATTTCTCACATTTTTACATGGTGATGGGGAATACAATGGCTTGGACAATTCTAACCTTAGTGCTCAGTTGCATACCTTTGCTCTTTAGGACCTTATTGAGTACCTTCACAGCTGCCCTTCCCATTCCTAACCTTCTTCTGGTTTCTTGTCCGCAGTCTCCATCCTGATCAATGTTTGATCTGAGATATGTGAAATCTTTATTTTGATTTCCTCGTTATCTACGTTGAATTTATGTAGATCGTCCATGATCATTATTTTTGTATTCTTTATGTGACTAATTAAACTAAACTCAGTTAGAAATACTCTAACAAAAGAGGAACTTGGTTAAATTTATTTTAACTTGTATTCACACTGCCCTGTTATAACCGGTTGACCGTCCACACTGCCCAGATATAACGGGTTAACTGCTCTAGAGCCATCCTGTGGAATCCTGGAGACTGTGGTTTTGAGACAATGGAAGAGGATAACAAATAGTTAATATTAAACTATGAGAAAGGACATGACGTGGTAAAGTATCAGTTTGTTGTGGTGATATACATAGAGGAGGCTTCTCTTCTGTTGTTGTTGTGTGCCTTCAAGACATTTCTGACTTATGGTGACCCTATGGCAAGCCATGCAGTTTCCTTGGCCAGGTTCGTTCAGAGGAGGTTTGCCACTGCCTTCTCCTGAGGCTGAGAGAATGTAATTTACCCACAGTCATGGGTTTCATGGCTGAGTTGGGAATCGAACCCTGGTCTCCAGAGTTGTAGTCCCAACACTACAACAACTATGCCATGCTGGCTCTCTAGACTTCTACTAATACAGTTAAGGGAATTCTAAGTCCCTCAACAAAGTGCAAATCCCAGGGTTCCATAGGAAGAAGCCATAGCAACTAAAGTGCTCCCAAAAGGAGCACAATACTTGTACAGCGTGGAAACACCTTTAGCTAACTGAATTAAATTAGGATTGTAGCATTAACCTAATTCCCAATTCAAGTTTGGTAATTATGTCATTCATCGATTAAATGACAGACTGTTCTAAAAACTACTGTAGTTTCACATTTCCCACTGCGTTTTTCCCCAGAGTTGAATTTTCCAAAACCGTGTCATGCTTTTTGTTAAATTAGTTTTTTCCATGTGTCTTGTCCTGCATTGTTTTAAAAACTTTTTTAAAACTTAGGAAGAGATGAATTGAACAGACCTAGGCAGAAAAAAATGACTGCCTTTTTCCATCTGAGGTTTTGCAAGAAGACCAAAGAGAAGAGAACAACAGATAAGAGGTAGTACTTTTTTCTTCCTCTTGAGTTCCTACCTGATAGCATCTATCTAGCTACTCAGCAGGTTTTGGCCATAGAGGTTTGCCATGCCATTTTGGCATTTGAGTAAAAGAAAAACAAAAAAATTGCCTGTACTGTTGAAAGCTTCATCAGAACAACTGTAACACTCTCAGTTGAGATTCCTGGGCTGATAAGATCCCCTGCACCTGATTCTTTCCACAAAACGTTAAAGAGTGGGTGTGCGTGGCGCTGAGGAGATGCGTCACCGTGCAAAATGGATGCGGCAGCAAGTTGAGATGGCAGGTTTTTCAGAGCTCATGAGGTTTATTTTTAAAAATAAAAAACAGTTATACTTAAACAGCTACATCTGCCCCGTGTCTCTGCCTTCAAATAACCTTTTATCTTACAGTGACCCCATGAATCTCATAGGGTTTTCCAAGGCAAATATACTCAGAGGTGGCTTTTGCCATTGCCTTCCTCTGAAATAGAGCCAACAGCACCTGGGCTGTTGACATATCTCTGAATATTAAAATAAGGATCGTCCAAGCCATTGTATTCCCCCTCACCATGTGCAGATGTGAGAGTTGGATGGTGAAGAAAGTGGATAGAAAGAACATCAACTCAATGCAAAGTCAAAGGCTTCAAGTCAACTAATTTGAGATGTGGAGGTGAGGGTACCATGGATAGCCAAGAAGACAAACAAGTGGGTCCTTGGCTAGATCAAGCCAGAAATCCCCCTGGAAGCCAAGATTAGGTTGTCATATGTTGGCCACCTCATGAGAAAGAAAAGACAGTGATGCTAAGAAAGGTGGAAGGGAGTAAAAAGAGAGGACGGCCACATGCCACACGGTTAGAACTGATCAAGGAGGATATGGCCCTGGGCCTGCAGGACCTGAGCAAAATGGTTTCGGAGAAGGGGTCTTGGAGATGTCTCTTCCACTCACTCACAAACCACAAGGTTGCGAGTTCAATACTAGTCAATAATAATAATAATAATAATAATAATAATTATTATTATTATTATTATTATTATTATTATTATTTCTATACCGCCCGGTGACAAAGCCAATCTGGGTGGTGAACAACATAAAAATTTACAGAATAGTCAAGGGCTCAGGCTCGACCCAGGCTTGCATCCTTCTGAGGAAGTCGCTAAAATGAGTGCCCAGATTGTTGGGGACAATTAGATTACGGTTGCAAACTGCTTAGAGACTGTGTAGGTGGTATGAAGTGGTATATAAATGAAGCTGCCACTACTATACTTCTATTGATGCAGCCTATAATCGCGTTGGCCATTTTAGCTGCTGCATCACACTGTTCACTCATGTTCAACTTGTGGTCTACTTGGACTCCTAGATCCCTTTCGCACGTATAAGTCTTAAGCCAGGTGTCCCCCATAATCCTAAATCTGTGCATTCCATTTTTTCTGCCTGAGTGCAATACACCATATTCCAGGTGAGGCCTGTCCAACGTCATTCTGTGGCAGCCTCTCTGTCCTTTTTTCTATCTGTAAGGTGAACTGGCACTGGAAGTCGCACTCCCTGGCCGGTCACTGTGGCAACTGTGCCAGGAGACAAAATGGTGGAGCTTCCGCAGACTCCAGAGAAGCTGGTTTAAGGGCTTCATGGTGTGACTTGGAGGCCTTTCATTCATGTGGTGTCAATTAATTGAAGTCGGTGTCCAGCATCAACAAGGCTTCTCCAGTTTCCACTCTCACAGTCCTACATTCAATCTGTATAAATGTATAAATCTATATGAATCTATTTATTTAAGGGCTCTATAAATAAAACTGAATGATGATGATGATGATGATGATTTTATTATATCCCACCCTTCTCCAGGGACTCAACCTGTTTTGTGTGTGTGTGTGTACATACACACACATATATTTACACATACAAATTTATACATACATATATACATATACACATACCTATATAAACACATATATACATAAATATACATATATATGTGTGTGTGTGTGTGTGTGTGTGTGTATACACACACACACACATATCTACATACACACGTGTGTATGTGTGTGTGTGTGTGTGCAAAGTTCCATCTTCGCGGTCCTCTCTATTATATTTCCTATCTCTATGTTGGACTGGTACCGGAAGTCCCGTCACATGTGGCCGGAAGCTACTTGCTCGTCGCCTTGGTGACGGCGTGGGGGGTAGCCAAAACGGCCAACCCCAGCTGCCTATTTTTCTTGCTTATGGATCTGCGTAATTTTTCCCGGAAGTTTTGCGTTTGCGGTTCTCTATAATTTTTACTATCTCTAGAGTGGACTGGAACCGGAAGTAGATGCTCTTGAGAGCGGAAGCGGGCCTCTGGTCGCCTAGGCGACGGCGTGAGGACTCAAAATGGCGGAGCCCTTGCCCGCTACCGCAGAGGGCCCTTCCATTTCCCGGCCGAGCAGCTCTGCCTTCGCCCCTCACACCTACAGCCTCCGGCCGGCCTTCCTCCACAAGTCCGGGCTCTTCCTTTTCTGTTTACTTAGGCTGCATCCACACTGGAGAAATAACCCGGTTTGGCACCGCTTTAACTCTATCTGGCTCAACGGCTATGGAATTCTGGGAGTTGGATTCTGTTGGGCCCAGAGCGGAGCTCTGCTCCGCTCTGGGCCCACAACAGACTCCAACTCCCAGAATTCCATAGCCGTTGAGCCAGACAGCAAGTTAAAATAATAAATCCAAGTTCATTACTTGAAACATCATAAACATAAATAAACATTCAGCCACTCATCATTGTTAAGGAATCCCACAATACAATGCAATACAATGCAATGCAGGTGGAAAGCAAAATCAATGGCAAATATAATTCATCTTTGATTCAATTCCTCATGAAGCACAATAAAGTTACATTAAGTCTAATTTATTTCCACACTCATCAAATAACCTTGTATTATTGTATATATCAAAGCTAGTAATCATCCCTCAACCTTCCATTCATCTGTTTTCTTTACTATCTACCTTACCTTTTATTTTCTCCTCCCCATTTTTCTTTTCCTCATTCTTCTCTTGTAATTCTCTACAATGTGTGCTCTTTGTATGTTTTAAACAGTACAGTATTGTTCATTTGTATCGTGAACCGCTTTCAGTCCCAGTTTTGCTTTGGGTGTGAGTCATGAATCAGATATCTCTCGTCCTGTTGTATTTGGCATAAAATGTTAAAGGAAAGATTGAGTCTCAAAGCTCTTGTCTTTATGTTTTCTATTAGATTCCGCACAGCTACAGTGAAAGACTGCATCCATGAAGTTTTGAAGGAGCAACTGGCCACTGTACAGTACTCCCCTGAAGAAATCCCAATACTTACCAAGTTCCTATCAGAGACCATCAGAGACAAACTGAAGGGTAATAAGATGCCTTTTTCTTCCTACATCTTCGTTTCTCACATTCTCACACATGGCCAAACATTTGAGGTTGCTATTTAGACCACATCTCAAATGAATTAAGTCTCTTCCTATCCACTATTTATTTAAACATTTGATGTCCAGCAGTTCTGGGCACCACAATTCAAAAAGGATGCTGAGAAACTGGATTGTGTCCAAAGGAGGGTGACTAAAATGGTGAAGGGCCTGGAAACCATGAAGCCCTATGAGGAACGCCTTAGGGAGCTGGGGATGTTTAGCCTGGAGAAAAGAAGGTTAAGAGGTGATATGATAGCCCTGTTCAAATATTTGAAGGGATGTCATATTGAGGAGGGAGCAAGCTTGTTTTCTGCTGCTCCAGAGAACAGGCCCAGGAACAATGGATCCAAGCTGCAGGAAAAGAGATTCCAGCTCAACATTAGGAGGACCTTCCTGACAGTAAGGGCTGTTTGACAGTGGAAAACACTTCCTTGGAGAATGGTGCAGTCTTCTTTTTTGAAGGTTTTTAAACAGAGGCTGGATGGCCATCTGTCAGGGATGCTTTGAGTGTGAGTTCCTGCATGGCAGAATGGGGTTGGACTGGATGGCCCTTGTGGTCACTTCCAACTCTGTGATTCTGTGATGTGGCAAAATTGCCCTCTTCCACCTCATCATTTTTCTTTTCCTTTTTAGAGAAAGGATTTCACAGATATAAAATGGTGGTGCAAGTGGTGATTGGAGAGCAAAGAGGTGAAGGAGTTAAGTAAGTTGGTCTCCATGCGTCCCATATCATCAAGATTGTAATTCTTTTCCAATACATGTATTATTTCAGTTGTGAGATTACAGATCTGGACATTGCTTTGCCTTTATCCTGAGCATTTCATCTTGAGCATTCTGCAAACAACAGAGGTATCACGTAGCTTCTAAAACCTTAAAACTATGTTGTGTTCCCATTTATGTTACATGCCTTTAATTGACTAAACTGGAACTAGCAATATCAGATTCATATTTCATAGTTGCAGCAGTATACCTTATTTTCTCTTCTCTCTTTGTGAGTTGGGGTTTCAAATGTATCCATACAAATTACCTCATATAGGTGCGGTACACACTGTCTGCAAAAGGCAGGCTGGAGCCGCCACTCATTGCTGTGCAGCGTTACTGCAGCACTCAAATGTCATGGTGCCGCTGCGCAGCAAAAAACGTGCGAAAGCAGCTCCAGTTTGCTGTGACACTGCGATGCCACAAGCTCCATAGGATGATACGGTTACAGTGCAGCTGCACTGTGCCATTTGGATGCAGTGCAGCTGCGACGTCACGATGTGTGCAACGTGTGGGTGGGGCCACGCAATCATGACGCCCCCACACGTACTAGGGTTAGGGACTGTGTGGTTGCCACACAGTCCCTAACCCTAAAACCAGCATCAGCAAGGCGCAAAAGAGCAGTCTGTACCGCACCATAATTAACCTTCTTTCCTACAAGAAATTTCCCACATTGGAGATGGAAGTGTTAATCATTAATTGTGATCCGTCCATGCTTGTTGTTTTGTGCTGTCAAGTTGCTTCAGCCTTACGGCAGATTCTGCAGATTAATACAGTTACAGTATATTTTTGAATGGCACTACACTGTTACAGCACTATTATTCCACTTTAACTGCTATAGCTGCCTCCTGTGGGATCCTGGGATTTGCAGTTTAGGGAAAGGCATTTATACTTTTTAGCCAGAACACTTAGGTCTCACTAAACTACAAACCCCAGGATTCCACAGGAGGCAGCTATGGTAGTTAAAGTGGAATAATAGTACTGTAACAGTATAGCGTGATACTGACTTAAGAGAACATCACTTGCCCAAGGTGGGCAAGTAGGTTTCCTTGGCCAAGTGGAGATTTGAACCCTAGTCTCCTACTGTCCTAGTCCAGCTCTTAAACCACTACATCATGCTGACTCTCATGTAAGAATTTAATTCAAAGTGCAATTCCAATACTTTGCAACTTAGTTCAGCATTGTAATAAATTCACATGCATTGCATTACTTCAGCATGGTTATAACAAAGTATTCTCTCTTATTTGGGGGATTGCATCAGTGAACCACAGTGAAGACAGTGTATATCTTCTGGCTCTAGTCGCCTAGAGGGTTGTCTGGATTCTAACTGCTGTAGATATAACAGCTTTCCACTCTCTTAACATTAAATGTTCCAGTGTTTTCTCCCCAGTGAAGCTCTGACTATTGTTTGACAATTGATAACATTTGCTTTCTGTATAAATTCCTTGATGCTTTTGGAGGATAGTGCTTTGATGGAAACTTTTTTTCACACAAAACACTTTTTTTTCCTCTTTTTATGCCAGCTGCATCCTGAATTGCTTTCCACATTCTGTCCATTTGCAGTACTTCTCTGTGAATTATAAAAATGTCTTTCAAGTTGTTTTCTATTCTGGACACTTTTTCTATACTCTGAATATCATTAATTGCCATTCTGGATGAGAGACCTCCAAGTTACCTTGAAATCAATAGCACATGTTTAACTTTTCCGTATTATAGCTGACAAAGAATCATTCTAGCATTTCAGGTGAAATGAACACTGTTCAAATAGGAATAACTGACTCTGAGCAATGAATGGATGCATCTTTATTTGTTTCTCCAGCATGGCTGCCCGATGCTTCTGGGATGCAGACACTGACAACTATGCTCAGGACGTTTTCATTAATGTAAGTGCTTTGCCATTTTTGTCAAGTGCTTTCCAAGTTCAAAAAATTCAGGGAAAATGTATTCTGATTCCTTGAACAAGCCAAAGGGATTGAGCTTTGCCCACTGGTAAAATTCATGTTCTTCATTAGTTATGCGGCACTGTAAGGCTGTGTACATAGGCATAAGCTGTCTATAGATATAAAGTGAGGTTTGTGGATGGTCACAGCAGTTACATCCAGCTAACAGCAACATAAACAAAGTTGTTCATGCAGAGTGACATATGTTGTAATTGTACAGTCGGGTGTCAGCCATACACTTCATTTATCTACATATGTTACGCTATAATGGTATTTGATATAGTGGTTGTGTAATGCAGACTGTGCTCTCCTGATCTGATGTAGGAGGTTGGCCTAAAAATATATGATACTTGAACAGAGGTGGATAGACTTCAAGGTTGTAGGGTCAATTTTGTTTTCCAATTGAATATTGTTTTATTTATTGTTAATTGTTCGATTGCCTTTTTAATGTGTTTTTTCTTTTAGATAATGAAAACTTAATAAAGATTATTTTTAAAAAATCACTCATCAAAGTCAGGAATAAACTAGCAGACAAGAAGTGTTTTATTTTATTTATATGCCACCTTTCTCCTGTGCTGGTACCCAAAGCTGCTTCCATAACACATTAAAAACATAGGAAATCATGCACTTAGAGTATAGAAACAGAGCACCTTTTATTTTCAACACCAGAGCTAAGTTCACTTTGTTTCATCCTTGTTTAGGATGCCTGGGCAAGTTTATTGCAGGTGCTGATTTCAAGCATTTAGAAGACAGAAGCCCGGAACATACTGGCCAAAGGAAACGGCTTCTGGCTGCTTTGGAGGCATGGCATTTAAATGACGCACATCCCCAAAGCGGCTGGAAGCCATGCCAAGGCTGGGAAAAGGAGTCCGGCCTTGCAAAAAGAAGTTGATCTAAACTGACCCCTGCACGGCGCAGGTTGGAACCTGCAGCGGTGGCCCGCTTTGGGAAAGAGCCATGTCCCAGCAGTCACAGCCTGATCGTGGCCAGAGGCCACTCCTTCCCATCTGTCTGCTTCACCGCAGACACACTTCTTGATCTATCCCAAATCACCCCAAATTTACCAGTAGATCAGAGTTCCCATTTGCCCATCTCTGTTTTACAGTTATGCAAAATCAAAAGGACAGGTTGGTGCCTCAAATAATTTGGAGTTTAATTTTGAAGGTGCAAAAATGTGAATGAAAAGAGCACCTAAAATGAGTGGGGGGGGTTGGAGCAGTTTTCTCTGGTCAGGAAAGTTTGTAACATTGGGCCGCTTAGCTTAGAAAAAAGATGGTTAAGAAACAAGGGTCAAATTGTACATAGCACAGAGAAAGAAGGGAACAGTTTTTCTTCTTTTCTCATAGCAATGACAGCCATGGCCATCCAGAAAAACTGGTTGAGGATTTGAATGGGGATTAGAGAAATTCATGGAGGAGAAGACTATTGGCACTTACAATGTAATACCTGCAGGATCAGAGATGTGCTTGATTAGAATGCTAGTTGCCATAGGACAGTAAAGGGAATGGACTGTTGTCTTGCTTTGGGGACTTTGTTTGGGCATCTGTCTTGTTCCTGTAGAAGGTAGACTAAATGTGCTGAGCTAGATAGACCTTTGCTCTGATCCAGATTCCGTGCTCCTTTTCTGTTCTTAAGAGATTCATGTGAGCAAATGAATTTCTTCTGCAGGCTCATTTTATTTGAGGATGAAGATGGAGATCTAGGTTAATATCTGAAAGACCATTTCTCCCTTCCCTATCCAGCTGTAGTGTTAATATCTGCAGAGGAGGGCTTTCCTTCAGAGGCTGCCCCCAGACTGTGGAATTTATGCTCATGGGAGGCCTAGTTGGTCTCATTTCAGCTCTCTTTCTGACAACAGGAAAGAAAGAAGATCTTTTTATGCAATCAGGCCTTTTACATTTATGTAGCAATCATTGGTATGAAATGCTGCTTTTTATCTTTTATTTTATTACTATACTTTAAATGTGTTTTTAACCGTTAACCGTTAACCCTGTTTTTAAAGTTAATATTGTTGTTTTAATTTATTCTAAGCCAACCTGGGTTCCATCCCAGGGAAAAAGTAGGATAGAAATTCAATTAATTAAAAGACATAGCCGTGTTAGTCTGGAAAATCAGTGTGTGAAAGGATCTTGTATCACCTTTGAGACTAATTGAAAGAAAGAAGCTGGTAGCTTGAGCTTTTGTAAACTTGATTTCATCTATTTCGTCGTCTATGAAAGGTCATGCTACCACCTTCTTTCAGTTAGTCTCAAAGGTGGTACAAGATGCATACCATTAGGCTAAAGGCTTTACAGAAGAGGTGGATTTTGAAGAAAGATGTTTAAAAAAGAGAGAGTAGTACTACAGAGGCTTTTTTTACAATGATCAAATTATAGCGATATCTTTGGGCCAACCAGAAATGTCACAGAGTCAAGAGCTAGCTTTTGAATTTGCCATATTGGCTCTGTAATAAAACAGTGAGAGGGGGAGCAAATGTTAGGTGTCATTATGATGTCCTAAAATCTTCAAGTAAGAGTATTACGATGCAGCACATGAGTCCATAATTAGACTCATAATTGGGTTAATGCTGCTGAACTTCACAGGAGCGGTGGAGCTGCTGTGGAAGAAAGTTTCAAGGAATATGGGAAAAACTGAGAAGTAATGTGACTCTGTAGAGAAGGGAGAAAGGGGAGAGAGGTAATTACAGAGCCGGAACAGAAGGGTCCATAGTAAGGAGCAAGCAGCACATCAGACACAGAAAGATGGTGAAACACAAAGAGCCAGCTACTCTGAAAGGACTATCAGCACTTGCTGTGGCTGTCGTGTCTTCCTGGCACATGTATCCAGGATGTCGTGAAAACCTTGCCAAAACTTATCAAGGGCACAGATCAGAAATTGCAAATAGATGTCAATACATCATTAGGTTGGTGGAGGAGTAGGTGTTCCTTCAGGTGACATACTCCTAAGCCATGTTGTGGCTTAAATTTGAACTTTTCCAACTCCCGTCCCCAGCATTTGAGATTTCACCAGGCAAAATTCATATAGTTTAAGCTGATCTCACTTATAAATCCTTGGTTACATCTGCATTGCAGAACTAATCCAGTTTGACACTTTAACTGCCAGGTCTTCATCCTATGGGATCCTGGGATTTGTAGTTTGCTGTGGCTCCAGAGCTCTCTCACAGAGAAGGCTGAATGTCTTGCAAAACTACAATTCCAAGAATTCTGTAGTGTTGAGTTATGGCAGTTTCTGCAGGGCAGATGCAGCCCTAGAAACCTGACTTCCAGCTGGTAATAGTGGAGCGGGAGGACTAACTTTCACTAGTTCATGGAAGATCAACCAGAGAACTTTCATTTTGATCTCCAGTGTCTCCTCAGTAAAGGGGACCCTGAGGGGGTTTCATTTGGACCCGTCTTCCAGTATTTAGCACCCGTTTTTGGACTTTGTTTGGAACTAAGAGTGTGAAAAATACTGAGGGGGTAGCAAAACCACCGCCACCACGTTTCTTGCTGCCTTTCTTAAGGAACAGCCAGGTTCAGCCACCAGATTTTTATTTATTTTTAATTTTTTTTTGGTAATTTGGCACATTATTGAAATTCAAAGTGATTTCACAACATAATTCTTTAAGTAAACCAGTTATTTCTAATCAAGTCAAGCGAACAGAGAGAGAGAGAATGAGAACTCGATTCATTCAGAAAGCAAAGAATTTTTAAAGACTCCAAAGAAAATACTATTTATGTATATTTTTTCTCAGTCTAAGTGGGGTTGGATATTTTCCTGTTTTGTTTTTGGTTGGTTTTTGCTCTTTGTTTGCTCTCTCAGTGTAAAATAAGCAATATACTACATCATGGAAATGGGTTTTAAAAAGAAGTAAGTCTCCTGGTGATTTTGTTTACTATTATTAGATATTAAAAAATCTTTGTTCGAAGTTTACACAAACTGGCTATTTTGTGGAGACTTATGGATTTAAGTTATTAGATGCAGAACTTATTATTTTTTATTTTATATCTATCTAAAACATAAGAATCTGAAGCTAGACTTTAAAGCAGAGGAAAGAAACTCTTCTTTTTTAAAAAAAAAACTACTGCAGAGACCCTCTTTTTGCTTGTTACCTTGTTATTGTGTGCCTTCAAGTCCTTTCTGACTTATGACAACCCTAAAGTGAACTTACCACCGGTTTTCTTGGCAAGATTTTTTCAGAAGGGGCTCACCTTTGCCATCTTCTGAGGTTGAATGTGACTTGCCCCAAGTCACTCAGTGGGTTTCCATGGCTGAGCGGACACTCAAACCATGGTCTCCTAGGGCCCTGGTGCTAGTACACCATGCTGTGTCTTTTTTGTTACTGTAGATGTAATCAAAATTCATGCTTTTGCTCCCCTATATGGTGTTTTCACTCACTGGTTTTGCTCTCCATCATTTCCCCAGGACAGCCTCTTCTGTGTGGCCATTGCTTTTGGCTGTTACTTCTACTAGTGCTGATGAAAAGTTCAAAGAATAGAGGCTGCTTCTTCAGAGACATCAAGGGAGCCAAACTCGAATCTGAAGCTATACTGCACATTTTTTTAAAAAATCAACAGATGTAAAATAATAATAATATTTTTCTACATAACACTTGTAAGGTATCATATGCTACTTCTAAGGCTGTTCTTGTATGTAGATAAAGTATTCTGAGGAAGCCCTGCTTGAAGTGAATTGGTTAATGATCTTGTGCAGCTCTTGTTCATTGTACAACACTTGCTTGTAGAACCTCTTTCTGCATTTGCTGCTATATTTATGTGTAACTCTTCTTTGAGCTTGGTGCAGAATGGACATTACCAACAATTGACAGTACTCACTCCAGATGCATTGCTTGTCTTGCCAAGCTGAATCCATGTCAATGATGAATATACTGGAATTGTGGCAAAAATTGTAATATAGTGTAATTATTGACCAGTGTTTACTTTTGTATTAATTCTGTTTCCAATGCAGTCCTGAAAATTTCTTATCTTTCTGACTTCATAAATTTACATTCTCCTTGCACATGCTATTTTTTTCTATAAGGACAAAAATTTAAGTAACATGTAGATTCTCTTCTAACTCACCACTTCACTCCTAGATATAATAAACCTACTTGTTGGAATCATATTTCTTTACCAGAAACACGTAAATACTATTTAAATTTAGAGATGCCACTTAAAAGTATTAAAAGTGCATAGAAGTTTTTTTGTAAAGAAATTTGAAAAGTGAAACCATTTTTGGCACACATTGATTGATTGGTTGATAGCCCACTTTTTGCCCTATGCAGGATCCATGCCTTTTATAGTAGGCATTGCCCTTGAAGAAATATTCTCTATGAGAAAAATTAATGTACTTGTTATGGATCATTGTCAGATTAGACATCAAAACACTTTATTTATTTGAGTAATCAAATTTTAATCTTGCCTTAGAACTTACATATGAGTGTCCAAAGGATTTAATACGCATTATTAGTAAGTCAGGAATGACTGATACAGCCATTCCCGTCTTACTAATAATGTGTATTAAACCCTTTGAACTAATAATGTGTATTAACCTGACTGTGATTCTGGAAATTATAGTTTAATTCTTCTAAAGCTCTACAGGGGTACCAACTGGCTGTTCTCTTAATGACCAGATCCTACTTAAGAACACAAGAAACTGCTTAAACTCTGCAAGTCCATCATTGAGTAGCAGAATGTCTACAGAGTGTCAACCTGGGGTTAGTCTTAGCTTCCTATTTCTATCAGAGATGCTGCGGACTGACCCTAAAAACTTATAAGCATAAGATCTTTGCTCTAGCATTAACCTACCCCACACTCAGTGATTTTCATTTCATTTGTTAGTAACACACACATAAATTTGATTATCAAAATATTTAGACTTCTGCCTTCTTCAGTTCCTCAAAATAAGAATGAGTTGCATCCAAAGTGGCATTTACAACACTCGATTGTCAGCTTTTTCCAGTGGATAACAGTGTTATTTATTATCATCTAGGTTATTAAAGGCTTGAATCTATCGATCTAGAAATTATCCTGTATATCTGCATTACTTGGAAAGAGATGGCACCTCAGTTCCAAACACAAACAAATCAGAGAAGCTATGATATTCTAGGTTAAAACGTTGAACTGTTTGTGGCTCAAGCTTCCTGGTCCCAGGTTTAGACTTGCAATTTCTGAAATGTGTACAAAGGTTTATAATTTAAACAGTATTCTGAACTGTCACCTTGTGTGCAGGTTACTTTTATTTTCACCAGCTGAAGAAAGCAGAAGCTGAAATACTTGGATTAATTAATTTAAATTATGTTTGTTTGTGAGTCTAGTAATTGCATAGCAAGAGGAAAGAGAGAGAGAAGTTATAGCATCCTTCTGAGATCTAGAGCAAATTCACACAGACACAGACAGACTATTTATTTATTTATTTATTTAATATTAATTTAATGCAGTCTGACACCACTTTAACACCCATGGCTCATTGCCATGGAATCCTGGGATTTGTCATTTTGTGAGATATCCCAGCATGGAGTCATGGCAGTTAATGTGTTGTCACACTGCATTAATTCTGCAGTGTGGAAGCAGCCTTAAGAAGCTCCTTTTTAGCAAGTGTTTATGTCTGCTCTGACACTTTTCTTCCTTTTTCCTCTGTCTTACTAAAAAAAATTTTTAGCAGCATTGACATTTGGAGGGCTCAATCAACAGACTTTCAGCAGCATGTTTATAGTAAACAATACAATAAAGGCTAATCTGGGAAATAATGGGATTCAACTCTAGCCATTGCAACTAAAGCTGCCTACAAAAGGCAAAGTACAAAGCAGCTGCTTCCTGACATGTTTGAACAGCAAAGCAGAGAGAAAAGGGGAGAGGAGATAGGTCTGCCTCAGTTTCCCCCAGTATGTTTAAAAAATAAAACAGTCTATATGTTTGGCAAAAAATAGCCATCATAAGAAATATGGAAGTTGCTGAGATAAAAGATCATCTGTGGATGCATTTTGCAAGAAACATATTAGCCAGTATTTCATAAATAAAAGCCAGGACATGTGGCCAAGCAACATCAGAATGCGATAAAAATGGCAAAAGGTATTAATGAGAAGGCAAAGGCAAGCAAGGAGAGTATACAGCGCTTTGCTTTTTCTATTTGGAAGTATTTGGGAGAGAAAGATCCTGCCCCTTCCTCTCCTTTCCCCAGAGTTAATTGCATGCAAGTTACATTTGCAGTTTGAGCTCAACTGCAGCAGTTGAAGAAAGCAGAAAACAAAGGGGAAATGAGGGGGAGAAGGAAACCATTAAATTTGAAAAGCAGCTGAAAAATACCACATCTACACTGCAGAATTAATGGAGTTTGACACTGCTCTAACTGCTGTGGCTCAATGCTATGGAGTTCTGGGATTTGCCATTTTGTGAGCTTTTTAGAGGTGTCGGCTTTGGTGCCAGAACAAAGTAGAAATCCCCAGATTCCATAGGATAGACCATGGCAGTTAAAGCTGTGTTAAACTGTATTAATTCTGCAATGCAGATGCAGCCTAACTTTCAGACTAATCTTCCTCAACTGGGAAATGTTGGAGGGTGTGTAGGCCTATAACCTACCCAAGCGACTACCTGGTTTGTTGTGTGCCTTCAAGCCATTTCCAACTTATGGCAACCCTAAGGCAAACCTGTTGTGAGGTTTCTTGGCAAGATCTTTTTTCAGAAGGGGTTTACCCTTGTCTCTGGCTGAGAAAAAATGACTTGTTCAAGGTTGCCCAGTGGTTTTCCATGGTTGAGCTCAGATTTGAACCCTGGTCTCCAGAGTCATAGTCCCAGTGCTTAAAGCACTGCACCACACTGGCTGTTAGCTACCCAGCAGGTGATGTTAATAAATTTTATTTCTCTCCTGCCTTTCCTCTAAGAAGAGCACAACATATTAAAATAAAAACACAATTAACAAAATTCACTATTATATTTAGGGAAATAAATAAAATTAGGCCAAGGAAGGATTAAAATGCCTAACTTGGGCTCTTACAGTTAGGCCTGTTCCATCACTTTGGTAAGTAGCATTGTATTATCAAGACTGAAGTAAGTGGTTTCTACTTAGGGCTTGGCCATAATTGGACTTGCAAATTGGAACACTTTTCAATTAACCATGGTAATTAAGCATCTGAAACTTACTAGTCTGAAACTTCTTACTTGCCTACTTTTTTACTCCTGGAAGGAGTCAAGTACAGTGTGGACAGAGTGCTCTCTAACTGCATTGCTAGTTCCTCTTCAGTCAAAAATACATAAGCCCAGTTAAAATACACTATAAAATCATTCAAATACACTCATAGAGTACATATACAATTTAAAAAGCCACGATTTAAAATTGACTGGGTAGGCCTGTGTCTTTAATGCTGATTTAAAAGCAGCCACTGTTTTCTGCTGTCGTATTCTCCGGCATTTTTAAATAGGCCTGAAGCTGCAAAGAACATTTTAACATTTGGAAACCATTCCCTCTGAAGAGCAACTTAGGAAGCTGGATATGCTTAGCCTGGAAAAGAGATAGTGATACGATAGCCATGTTTAAATGTTTTAAGATGTCATTTTGAGGATGGAGCAAACTTGTTTTCTGCTGCTCCAGAGAATAGGACCCAGAGCAATGGATGCAAGCTACAGGAAAAGAGATTCCACCTCAACATTTGGAGGAACTTCCTGATGGCAAGAGCTGTTTAACAGTGGAAGTCATTGCCTCTCTTTCTTTGGAGGTTTTAAAACGGAGGTTGGATGACCATCTGCCACAGGGAGTGCTTGGATAGTGGTTTCCTGCATGGCAGAATGGGGTTTGACCAGGGTGACCAGATGTCATCACCAAAAAGGGGAACAGGGCACCACACACTCAAGGAAAATGTAGGATGTTACACAACAAAAGCTAAAAACCCTAATATAGTCGGCCCTCATCCACGGATTTTTTAATCCGCGGATTCAAGCATCCACAGCTTGAAAACATTTTTAAAAAGTATAAATTCCAAATAGCAAACCTTGATTTTCCCATTTTCTATAAGGGAGACCATTCTGCTTTGCCACTGTATTTAGTGGGACTTGAGCATCCATGGATTTTGTTATCTACAGGGGTTCCTGGAACCAAACCCCAGAGGATAACAAGGAACCACTCATGCTTCTTAGTCATGCTCAAAATGGAAGGCATTTTGGGATTCCTTCTGGGCAGAAAGGCTTAAATGTAGGGTGTGTCCTGGAAAAGGAGGACATCTGGTCCCTCTGAGTTGGATTAGGTGGCCCTTGGAGAACCCCTCCAACTCTATGATTTTATGATCTTGTATTTGAAAGGAGAAATGTGACTAGGGCCGCCTTTTCCTGTCGGTGCAAACCAAGTCACCCCCTTGTGGCTTCCAAAGGGAAGGATTGGAAGGCCACCTCCACAGTGACCTCCGAGGGTTCAAGGCTGCACCGGTGGCCTCCTCCTCCATCTTTTCTGCAGAGCTTCTCTCCATCACCTCCAAATCCCCAGGTTATTGCACTTTGGCCAAGCTCCAGCCATGGGGGACAAGCCGCTCAAGCACAGCAAGAAATCCAAGCGGTGCTTGCTGTGCGAGGTTCCATTCTCCAGCACTGCGGAGGGGGACCTGTGTCCCAATTGCTCTCTGGCCCCACTCAGCCCACTAAGTGCCACGGAACCGGGCTTGGAGTCCAGGTGGCGCGAGCCAAGGGCCCCATCTCCTGCGGCAAGCCATGGTTCTGGGGATGAGCAGAAGGATCCGGAAGCAGAGGAGGAAAAGGACGAAGTGGTGGGTCTGCACCCAACTGAATGGGTATATTCCATTTATTATTATTGTTGTTGTTGTTATATAATTTACTAATTTTTATTTACATATTCTCACACATTTACATGTCTTTCTATACCAATTTATGTCTTACATCTTTGCCAACACATTTGGCCCTTGGGATCCCTTCCAACTCTAGGATTCTGTCTATTTTCAATGTGTAATTGTCTGACAACACTTATCCGTTAAAACTAATTATATATCATTCCATACAAAGTAAGGTCCAAATACAACAGCAGAAATAATGCTGTTTGAGACCGCTTAAACTACTCTGGCTCAGTGCTAGGGAATCATGGGATTTTTAGTTTGTTGTGGCACCAGAGCTCTCTGACAGAGAAGGCTAAATGTCTCACAAAACTACAGATCCCAGGATCCCCTAGCATTGAGCCAGGGCTGTTAAAGCGGTCTCAAATTGGGTTATTTCTGCAGTCTGTTTTGAACCAAAGTCATGCTTTCCCGCTATATTCTTTTCCCATCCTTCCTAACCACAATATTACCTTGAAATCTACAACTTTAAGTGTAAAATCCTACAATATGTGTAAAACTATTTGCATATGTCACCCCAAGTTCTTTCAGCCGTTAGGATACAGTAGCATATTATATAATCCATTTCTATATCTTTATAGCCTATTTTGGAGTAATTTGTCAAGATATATATATATATATATTCAGACTGCATTCCACTGTTACACTTTTAATTCTTACATTAATCTTCTCTATTTAGAACTGCTGCTTTCCCCATTTCTCTTTCAAGAATGGGGAAGTTACTTTAGCTAGGCCCAACTTTCCAGGATTCGTTCCAAGCAAAGCAAACCCACCTTGGATCAGATACAGGTTCAGTTTTCCTTATCCAAAATGCTTGGGACCGGAAGCGCTTTGGGCTTTGGAATACTGTATGTACTCATGTATAAGCCTAAAAAATTTAGTCAAAAAATTGACCCCCAAAACCTGAGTCAACTTATCCAAGGGTCAATGTAAGTACTGTACTTTAACTCTTATTTTAAAAAGGGACCATCTCATGGTGAAAGGCAAGAGTGTAATCTGTCCTGGAAGCACTGACCTCCCACTCTCTGTTTTCTCATCTCTCCAGCCTTTAGCATGAGCAGAAACATGCCTTCTGGAATTTTTGATGTTTTTTTGGTATTGTTTTCCTTCTTCATTTGTTAGATCCTTAGTTCATATCCTTAAGTTTTAACCTCAACTTATCCATGGTTCATATCAAAATCTATCATTTTGCCCCCAAAACCTGCTCTTGACTTATATATGAAGTCAACTTATAGTCAAGTATATACATTATCTATTTTTTTAAAAAAAAATTTGAGATACTCCATATTTGCAAATCCAGTGAGCCCTTGGTATCTGCTGGGGTTTGGTTTCCAGCAGGGTGACCAGTCGTCCCAACTGCAAAGGAGGACAAGACATTGCAAAATGTAAGACATTCAAGGAAAATGTAGGACATTACCAAATAAAACACTCAAACCACTACACTACACTGGATCTCTTGTGGGACTCATATCTCACCTTTCCCCCGAACCTGAGATTTAAGAACACTCATAACCTTGCAATTTATGCCCTACAAAAAAAAGAACATCTCTTCCACCTTGTTTCTTTCATTCACTGCAGCATTACTAATCACAATAATATAAATGTGAATTCATGTTTCATAGTCATGCTTAAAATGGAGGACATTTTGACATTCCTGCTGGACAGAAGGTTGAAATCTAGGACATGTCCTGGAAAAGAACCATTATTCAGCCTGGTTCCAGGATCAACCGTGGATAACAAAAACGGTGGATGCTCATCCCATTAAATACAGTAGCATAATAAAATGGTGTCCCTTATATAAAAGAGCAAAACCAAGATTTGTTTTTGTTTTGTTTTTAAATTTATGTCTATTTATTTATTTATTTATTTTTATCCTGCCTCTCTCCCCAAAAGGGACAATTTTAAAATATCTTCAAACCCATAGATAGTTGAATCTGTGGATAAAGAATCTGTGGATACAGAGGGCCAACTGTACGTATATAATGAGACATCTCAGAGATGAGGCCCAGGTTTAAACACAAAATTCATGTATGTTTCAAATACACCTTATACACCTAGCCTGAAGATAATTTTATATAACATTTTTAATAATTTTGTTCATGAAGCAAAGTTGTCCCTATGATAGCCACTCATGGAAAAATGTTAGTCTTTGGAACATTTTGGAATTTCAGATAAGAAAAACTTAAAAGGGTACTGAATGGTAAATTTGCCCCGTTGGTTTGGTGGATCTGCTCTAGTTTGGTGGATCTACTCTAGTTGGGACTAGCAACCAGCATATGGTCCTCCAGAGATGGTTTTGGATTGCAGCTCCCAACATCCATCACCATTGGCTATGGTGGCTAGGCCTGTTGGGAACTTCAGCCCATCAACATCTAGAGAGGCTGCAATATTCCCAATACTGATTTCATCCACCACTTCCTTGACCTCTGTCTCCATGATGTAAAATTTGAGATAAAGGGGTATTCACACAGACTGCTAGGGATTCTGCAAGAGATTTTGATTTTAAAATTAATAATTAAAAATATTCAGCTGTAGATATAATTTTTATGCAGGGCTCCCCTGAGACCTGAAATTTACTTTACAGGTTCCTCAGGTAAAAAGGTTGAGAAACGAATTTAATTGGTATAGCAGTATCCAATGTAATGCTGGGATTTGTAGTTTGGACAGGGTTCCAGATTCTGCTTTGGAGTTCTTGAAGCAGAGGCTGGATGGCTATCTTGCAGTAGTGCTTTGTGTATTCCTGCATGGCCAATGGCCGTTGGACTAGCTGGCCTTTGCTGTCCCTTCCAACTCTGCACTGCAGAAATAATGCAGCTTGACACTACTTTAACTGCCATGGCTGATTGCAATGGAATTCTGGGATTTGTAGTTTGGTGAGATATCTAGTTTTGTCTGTCAGAGATTTCTAGTGCTGCAACAAACTACGAACCACAGAATTCTATAGCACTAAATCCTGGCACTTAAAGCAGTGTCAAACTGCATTATTTCTGCAGTGCAGATGCTGCATATCTCTATGAAGCCATACTTAGAATTCTTAGCCAGAGAGCTCTAGTGCCAGACTGCAAATCCCTCAGTTCTATAGGATGTAACTGTGGCAGTTAAAGTGGTATCATAGCGTTATAATGATGAGGTTGTCCAAATCCTGCTTGGATTTTGCCATCTGGGGCTTGGTATAATTTCTGCTTGAAAGCCTTGGCTCAACCAGGTTGGAGTTAACATTGAAAAGGCAATTGTAACTTTAAGCATGTCCAGAGTGCCTTTCCCTTGATCAATGGATATTTCTCATTTCCCAAACCTAATCTCAGCATCACATTTAACCTGAAAAACTGTGCAAAGGGGCCATGTTCAGTGCTAAATGTTGTAAATTCTAGGCAATTTAATGATTAATGGTTCGAGATCCTGCATTGAACAGAGGGTTGGACAGTAAGGCCCCTTCAAACTCTATGATTTTATTATTCTTGAGGAGTATTAAGTGGTGATTTTAAAATCTTCTATTCTGTGGTTTATATTGTTATTATCATTGTTATATATTATTATATGATTTGGCGACTTTAAAAATCCATAATAATACAATTATTATTATTATTATTATTATTATTATTATGTAACTTTTTAAAGAGACTCAGTGTGACGTACTGGTTTGAGTGTTGGACTATGACTCTGGAGATCAGGGTTCGAATCCTGGCTCATCCATGAAAAACCCACTGGGTGGCCTTGAGCAAGTCACACTCTCTCAGCCTCAGGGATGGCAAATAGTGAAACCTCTCTGAACAAATCTTGCTAAGAAAACCCCATGATAGGATTACCATAAACTGGAAATGGCTTGAAGGCATACAACAAGAACAACTTAAAATCTTCAATAGCATGATGATGATGTTGATGATGATGATGTGGTAACTTTAAATTCTTCAATAATGTTTTTAAGATGGTGATGATTTGATAGGTGTTCTTATTCTTATTCTTCATCATCATCATCATCATCATCATTATTATTATTATTATTATTAGGTGACTTTTAAAAAAAATATATAACCATAATATGTTTTATTGCAGTGGACCCCAAAGTATGCCCTTTAAGGGATTTTGGACTTCAGCTCCCAGAATCCCACAGTATTGGCCAACATGGCTCAGGCTTCTGGGAGCTGGAGTCCAGACTCCAGAATCTCTTAAAGGGCACATTTTGGGGAGCACTGCATTACACAAATAGTTTGTAGCATTATATTCTCAACAACAACAACAACAACAAAGCTGATGATGATGATGATGATGATGATGATGATTTAGTAACTTTAAATTCTTCAATAATATGTTTAAGATGATGGTGATCTGCTAGCTTTAAATTCTCCTTCTTCTTCATTAGTATTATTATTGCTAGGTGAGGTTTTTTTAAATTACTATAATATGTTTTATTGCACACATGATCTATTCTGCTGGGACGCACTGCAGAAATAACCCACTTTGAGGCTGCTTTAACTGGCTCAGTGCTAAGGAATCCTGGGAATTGTAGTTTATGATGTTCCCAGGGTTCCCTAGCGTTGAGCCAGGGCGGCTAAAGCGGTCTCAAACTGGATTATTTCTGCAGTGTGTCCCAGCAGAATAGGTCGTTTGTGCAATAAAACATATTATGGTAATTTTTACTTAGCAATAGGGAACCTTTCCTCTCCGGAACCTCAGGGCCAGGGTCTGTGTTTCCGGGAGGGACGCTTCTGGGGACGGACCGTTTTTCCCGTTCCCTTCCGGTAATGTTCCGACGGGAAACACTTCCGGTCCAGCCCATTTCCAGCCCTGCTGGCGCCTGGGCGAAGAAGAGGCTGAGTCAGAGAAGGGCGCCCCGGCGCTGGAAGCACCAGGTGGGGAAGGAGGTCGGATAAGGGGGCCCTAATATTGCCCCTCCCCAGGCAAAGAGTGGAGGGAAGGCAAGGGCAGAGGGAGGGGAAACGGACCACAAGCTTTTTTTATGGGGTGGTGGTTGTTGTCTCATTTCCATTTCCAAACCAGGACTTACATTTTGAGTTGGAGGGGATTCCAGCCTCCCTCTCAATTTGAGTCCGATTTGAGTTGGGAGCTCTAGTCTTTCAACTAAGCAGGCATTTAATGAGTAAGCAGGGAAGGCTATTACTATTATTATTATTATTATTATTATCATTGTTTTATTTATGTAATAGAATCACAGAGTTGGAAGTGACCATAAGAGTCTTCCAGTCCAACCCCATTGACAGATGGCCATCCAGCCTCTGCTTAAAGACCTCCAAGGAGGGAGACTCCACTACACTCCCAGGAAGGAGTGTCTTCCACTGTGGAACAGCCCTTTCTGTCAGGACATTCCTTCTAATGGAGCTTGCATCCATTGTTCCAGGTCCTAGTCTCTGGAGCAGCAGAAAACAAGCTTGCTCCCTCCTGAATATGACATCCCTTCAAGTATTTAAACAGGGCTATCATATCACCTCTTAACCTTCTTTTCTCCAGGCTAAACATCCCCAGCTCCCTGAGTCATTCCTCATAGGGCTTCATGGTTTCCAGACCTTTCGCCATTTTAGTCTCCCTCCTTTGGACATGATCCAGTTTCTCAATGTCTTTTTTGAATTGTGGTGCCCAGAACTGGACACAGTATTCTAGGTGGGGCCTGACCAGAGCAGAGTACAGTGGCACTATTACTTCTCTTGATCTAGACACTATACTTTTATTGGTGCAGCCTAAAATTGCATTGGCCTTTTTAGCTGCCGCATCACATTGTTGACTCATGTTCAACTTGTGGTCTACTTGGACTCCCAGATCTCTTTCACATGTACTTTCATTCAGCAATGTGTCTCCCATCCTATATCTGTGCGTTTCATTTTTCTGCCCTAAGTGTAGTACCTTACATTTCTCCCTGTTGAATTTCATTTTGTTAGCTTTGGCCCAGCTTTCTAGTCTATTCAGGTCATTTTGAATTTTGGTCCTGTCCTCTGGAGTATTAGCTATTCTTCCTAATTTGGTGTCATCTGCAAATTTGATAAGCATGCCCTCTATTCTTTTATCCAAGTCATTAATAAAGATGTTGAAGAGCACTGGGTCACTTGTCCCCTGGATGAAAAGAAGCCATTGTTGATACTCAGTGATACTCTGCTGGTCTACCAGTTACATAGCCATCTAAGATAAGGGGGCTTGAAATTGCTGTTTGCAGTTTGTGTGTAATGACAGGAAGTGGGATGGCTACAAAGAGAGCATTAACATTTGGTCCAAATAGTGACCAGTAGAGTTGTCTTCTGAGCCGGAACAGGAAACAGGCAAGTAGATTGTACGGCTGACCTTTCCTTAAGACAAGTGTGTCCAAATGTTGCAGACTGCAGTTCCCATTACTGCCATCATTGAGCATGCTGGTTAAGCCTCATGGAAGCTGCACTACAATCAAATCAGGAGACTTCAGGTTCCCTCATCCCACCCCTTAAGATCAGTTGTGCACTAAGGCAAGGGCTAACCAGAAGGACTACAGGTAGTATAGCTAGAATAATGTAATAATAGTAATTATTTGTTGCTCACCTTGATGACAGCACTGGAAGAGAATGTAGAGAGGAGGTGGTGGTGGGGGTGTTGAGTTTAGGAGCAGCAACCAAAGGAAGCGGAAAGAGGTGTGTATGAGAGCAGTGGATTCAGACCTACAACAGAAACAGAAGTTTGTTTAACTTTACCACAATTATCAACATGGATACACCTAGTCTCACCTGATTTCAACAGTCAGGCCTGCTGATAACCTGCCTGGGAGACCACCAGGGAATATCAGGGACCTCAGGTAGGACTAGGAAGGAATTCTGCCTAAAACCCCAGAGAGCCACTAAATGGGTCATTGGTTTCCATTTAAGGCAGCTTTCATAGCTCCTAGAAAGTGGCTAACTTTGGCTCCTCTGCAGCAGTTTCAAATGGGAAAGTTTTAGAGACATATCCATTGGGGATGTTGGAGTGACATGTAAGAAGGGGCTGTTTGGGGTATAGCAGTGTTGCAGAGTTGGCTGTCTTAGAGCTGAGACTCTGTCTAGATTGGTGGAAGAGGGAGGGACAAGGGGATCCCACCTTCATTTATTTCCACTTGTTCATTCCGGTGGCCACAAAGCAGTCTTGTTTTTCATGGATTGTTTTCTCTGTCTCTTGCAACTGTGTTGAGTTCTTGTTTTGTGTTTTTCATTACCATCAATAGCAACATAATTGTCTCAAAAATTGTAGTTTGTAAGCAGTGATGTTAAATCTTACTGTTTGTTATATTGTACTTACTGTATAGATCAGCCAACATGGTGTAGTGGTTTGAGAATTGGACACTTGAAAACTAGGGTTCAAGTCCCTGCTCAGCCATGCCAACCCACTGGGTGACCTTGGGCAAATCATACTCTGTCAGTCTCAGAGGAAAGCAGTGACAATCTATCTGAACAGATCTTGTCAAAGAAACCCTAGGATTGGATTGAAACCAACTAGCAGGCACCTGACAAGAAAAGCCAGTGTAGTACTGAGATGTACGTGTTGGACTACAGGAGATCAGGGTTTGAATTCTCATTCAGCCACAGAAACCCATTGGGGTGATCTTGGACAAGTCACATCCTCTGAGCCTTAAAGGAAGGCAGCGGCAAACCTCCTCTGAAGAAATCCTTCCAAGAAAACTTAGGATAGGTTTTCTGTAAGTTAGAATCATTTTGAGGGCAGATAATAACAAATATATGTAAAGCTGCTATTATTAATATTATTATTTTAAGGAAGCTGTAGTCTCATAGCACTTCTAGACACATTGTCACATTGAGGATGGAGCAAGCTTGTTTACTGCTGCTCCAGAGCCTAGAACACGGAACAATGGATGCAGCCTACAAGAAAAGAGATTCCACCTTAACATTAGGAGGAACTTCCTAACAGTAAGTTTGACAGTGGAACACACTCCCTTGGAAAGTAGTGGAGTCTCCTTGCTTGGAGGTCTTTAAACAGAGGCTGGATGGCCATCTGTTGGGGATGCTTTGATTGTGAATTCCTGCATGAACTATTTTGAAGATCATAACAGATGTATCCCAGGCAATCTCAGACAAGTGCATATATGTGGTTGCAGAATGCTGCAGTTATTTGTAATTTTTGCTTGGACATTGTGCCAAGCATTGGAAATAGCCAGGCCAGGATTCATGCCAAAGGAGTACAAGGGCGTGGAACTTGTGACGACGGTCAGGAGGACTAACATTTCCATGCCTGTTTGCTTAATCTTTACTGACACAAGGAAGTAAGTCGTGCTCGGTATTGAAGTGAGGATTTTGTTTATTTTTGTTATGATTTTGACTTCTGTTTAATAGGATGGCAAAGAGCCCCACGATCTGGTTTTAAGGTCCCATTAAAGCAGTCATACCCAAACTTTGGTCCTCTAGATTTTTTGGACTTCAACTCCCAGAATTCCTGACTGTTGCCAAACTGACTGGGTCTTCTGGGAGTTGAAGTCCGAAAGATCTGGAGGATGAAAGTTTGGGATTCATTGCATTAAAGCAATGCTTCTCAACCTTTGCTCCTCCCGAAATTTTGTGCTTGTAACTCCAATAATCTTGGCCAGTGTCCAGGGGTTCTGGAGCAAGAAGTACAAAAGATCCAGACGACAAAAGGTTGAGAACCACTGCTTTAAAGCTACCACAAGACAAATAGTCTAGAAGTCTTCCCCCACCCCAGGGTCACCCAGGTGTTGGATGACAACTCATAGTTGACCCCAGCCAGGATGAAGCAGGGCTATGGAGTTGGTACACCAAACCCTCAATTCTTCTATTTTTCTGCTGTCTGACTGACTCCTTCATAAATGGCAAATGCGTATTAATTTGTTGTTGTGTGTCTTCATGTTGTTTCTGACTTATAGTGACCCTAAGGCAAACCTATAATGGGGTATTTGCAAAATGTTACAGAGAAGTTGCCATTGCCTTCCTCTGAGGCTGACAGAGAGACTTGCCCAAAGTCATCCAGTGGGTTTCCATGGCCAAGTAGGGATTAAAACCCTGGTCCCCAGAGTCCTAGGCCAACACTCGAACCACTATACCACATTGATTCTCTATATCAATTATTAATACCAAATTTACTGTATTAAAATTATAATTTGAGACATTTAGTCACCACCTCATGAATCATCATGCTACTTAGGTAGGTAGGTATATATTTTTCCAGGAGGAAAGCTGGTTTTCTTTCTCCATGTGCTTTGGTGAGATCTGACCTTTTTAAACTTGGGATATTGCTGTGGATCATTGGTGGGAGTGGCCAGAAGCCTAATTCTGTTTAAGTGCTGAGGGAGGCATTCTAGCTCACTCTTTCCAGGAGGAAAGCTGGTTTCTTTCTCCATGCCATCTGTCGAGGATGCTTTGATTGTGATTTCCTGCATGATTATATATATATATATATATATATATATATATATATATATATATATATATA
>NC_056524.1:270108141-270122119 GCF_019175285.1 Sceloporus undulatus
CTGTATATGATTTAAGATAATAATAATAATAATAATAATAATAATTTATTTTATTAAAATTTCTGAACAAGAAATCTTTTCTAAATTTTCATGGAGGTAAAATAGAGCAATAGACGAGGCATGTAATATTTTGTAATTTTGTATTTTGAAGCTGGAGTCAGTACATTTCTACAGACTCCAACTCCAGTTCCAGCTCCACCCAAAATTGCTTCTGACTCCACAGCCTTTGGCATGAAGGGAATTGGTAGTTGCACAGATTGGGAAGGTGTCCAATTGGGGAAGGCTGGCTTAAGGTTTGTTTGTAAAACAGAGGTTGTCTAAATCCTTGAGAGATTTTTTATAAGAGCCAGAAAGACAGATACAGGATGATTCATGAAGTCTTTGCCACTGCATTCAATATTTCTGCATAGTCATCCTAGGCTTTATAAAACCATGAAATAACATGAATCTCCCGTAGAATTATAGGAGGCCCTTGGTATCTGCTGGGGACCCTCTGTGAATACCAAAATCTGGGGATGCTCATGTTCCTTTAAATGTAGTTAAATGATGTCTCTTATATAAAATGGCAAAATCTAGGTTTGCTTTTTGGAATTTATAGATATAGATATTTTGAAGCCATGGGTAGTTGAATCCGTAGATAAAGAATCTGTGGATACAGAGGGATGACTGCACTGCCCTTTCCACCTCATGAAGTGTATATACAAATGTCTGACAATATTATATATCTGGCCTGGTGCTGAATGAGGCCTAACTGGTACTTGGCAAACAGTGAGTGTGGTGAGGAGCTGTGATGGGCAATTGGAATCTTGCTCATGGAAGGGATTGGTTCCTTACTCCTATGAGGAAGCCTCAGTGTTGAGGAAAGTAAATGGAGAGAGCTGAATAGGAATGAATGTGTGCTGTCTTGATGGGTCCCACATTAAATCTTAAATGTCTCTCACTTTCTCTGTATCCCATAGGATTTTTCATTGGGACAACTACTGAAGACCCATGCTGGATCAGAGCAAAGGCATTTCTAGTCTGGAATCCTTTGCTCTACAGTGGCCATGTAGGCTGCATCTACACAACAGAATTATTGCAGTTTGACACTGCTTTCACTGTCATGGCTCAGTGCTATGGAATTCTGGGGTTTGGAGTTTTGTGAGATATTCAGCTCTCTCTGTCAGAGGGCTGTGGTGCCACAACAACAAATCCCAATATTTCATAGGATGAAACCATGATAGTTAAAGCAGTTTCAAACTGCATCAGTTCTGCAACATGGCAACAGCCTTAGATAGCTCTGGAAAAACCACAAAGCGGACATTAAGACAATATTACTCTGTGTGTGTTCCCAAGCAGTAGGTATCCAAAACCGTAATGCTCCTGATATAAGAGGTAGTGTATCCCTTGTAGTTGGTAGGCTTGTCCACCAAGAGTTTATTTAATTTCTTGTTGAAGCCATCCAGGTTGGTGGCCATTGCTGCATCTTGTAGCAGGGTGTTTCTTGGGTTTAGCTACATTGTGTGAAGAAGTCTTTCCTTTTCTCTGCCCTTCATCTCCCACTCTTCAGCTGCCATGGTGGATGTGACCCATCTGGTTTCTAGTATTTTGAAAGAGAAAAGCTTCACCCCATTTACTTTTGCCTCTTGGGAATTTCCCGGTGCAATAAAGGGTTAAGATGTGGGTTTGCTCAGAGGGAGGTGTGAGCCATTGCAAAATTGGCACCTCATTGAAGCACATGAAACTGGCATGTGGCTTAGCTAACAGCTCAGAAATTCCAGACTATCATATCTCAGCATCAGGACAGGAAGTCCTCGGAAGCGCTCACGTTTACAGGACCTACACACTTGGGAGTTGACTGTCCTACATTTGCAATAGGTTGTTTCAGTGAAGCACACCTCCACTCCTAAAATATCTCCCCCAGACTCTGGCTTGCAGCCACATAGTATTTCATATACAGGTCAGTTCCATCCTCCATATCTTAAGAAGCAAGGTTTTCCAACAGTAGAAACTTCCTTTATATCAAGTCAGATCTCTGCATGCTATCACCATCACAGACAAATTTGGTGACAACACAGAAAAGAGCCTTCTCATTGGTTGCTCCCAGGTTGTGGCATTCCTTGCTCCTGTGGGGGCTACAGGATGGGAAGCGTATAGTTAAAATACCTCTAGTCCAATAGAGTAAGTTACCCTTACCCAAGATGTTTGGGACCAGAAGTGTTTTGGATTTTGGAATATATATTTTTTGGATTTTGAGATGCCCATATTTGCCTATGCAGTGAGCCCACGGTATCTGCTGGGGTTTGGTTGCAGGACCCACATGTGGATACCAAAATCCGTGGATGTTCAAATCCCATTAAATACAATGGCATAGTAAAATGATGTCTCTTATGTAAAATGGCAAAATCAAGGCTTGTTTTTGGAATTTATATATTTTAAAATATTTTCAAGCCACACATGGTTGATTTCGTGGTCGAAAATGTCTGTGGAGGCTGAGGGCCGACTGTACTGTCAGTCCTGACTGCAAGTTTCCAGGGTTTCAGGCTGGATGCTTTCCTAACCATAGGGACTTCCCAAATGAACCATAGACTTTCAATTGGAAGTGACCCCAAGGGCCAGCCAGTCCAACTCCATTCTGTCATGCAGGAAGATACAATCAAAGCATTCCTGACAAATGACCATCCCAGCCTTGTTTAAAAATCTCCAAAGAAAGAGACTTCACCACACTCCAAGGCCGCATCTTCCACTCTCAAACACCTCTTATTCCCAGGAAGGTCTTCCAAATGTTTAGGCAGAATCTCTTTTCCTGTAATTTGAATCCATTGATCCACGCCCTTGTATCTGGAGCAGCAGAAAATAACCTTGCTCAAAATTCAATATGACACCATTTCAGCTGAATGCAGATCACGTACCTTACCAATGAGCTACTGCCTCTTCCCTTATCTCAGGAATGGGGGAACTGATTTTCAGGCTGCATGTAGATTTCCCAGCCCCAATTTTGCAGCCCTAGGAGATCCTTCCTCCAGGTTCTGGAATCCAAATTCTTGTTTTAAAAGTTTTACAGTGAACAATTGCTTGAAAAGCACCCAAACCACTCTACAGTCGTTCAGGTGGATTTTTCCTCTCCCTAAACTTCAATTTGGAGCCAGAATTAGTATCAAATAATTTCTGGGTCAATCAGAATGCATCTGTGGTTAGGTGGCAAAAATTAGGTACTTCCTCCAGTGTAGTTGCCCAGCCATAACTTATAAGCAAGCACCAGATTTTTCTTGGTCTGTTTTGTGCCAAATGAGAAGTGATTTCCTCATTTCATCGCTATGTCACTATCTCAGACCAAAAAATAAAATAGGGTGTGCAGTCACTATGCATTACTGAAAGTATAGGAACATGTGTGTGATCTTTTGGTATTTTAAATACCCACTCAGATACAGTGAACTTTTATGCATGCCACCAGGCAGTTTGGATTTCTCTTGGGAGACTGTTTTCCCTAACATACTTGAGCAATAAATGAAAAAAAAAAGTTCTTTAACTCCAGAGCTGTTTCCTTGGGGCAAAAGGTTAGCCTCAATTCTGTTGTCTTATGCCATGGGTCTTTCCTTTGAGCATGGTGGTTCAGTGAAAACCATTTGTGGAAGCCTTCCTCTGTTTTATGGGTTCAACTCTGAGGTGTTTGGGAGTAAAACAAGACACAGTGGCATATATTGACTCATGCTTAATAGATCTCTTGTAACAGAAGACTTTGTAGGCCAGCATATACTTCTCAGTTGACAGAGAGATACATAGCTATGTTTGTCAGATGGAGTGGGCAACTTCCACAGGTTGGGAGGGTCGAATTTGCTTCCTAGGAAAGTCAGAGGGCTATACCCACCCCACAACATCCTTGATTTTTACTTTATTTTTGTTAAAAATATTTCCTGTGTTTCATTCCTGTGTCACATAGGAATGGAGAGTAATCTGGCCACTTTTTTGGCCGCACAGGGTCCTATTTTACTCCCCCTACAACCAGGAATTAAAACAGAAGACATCTTCCAGTTGTTGTTATAAATTGCCATAGTTGGCTTGTACTTCTGGTGACCATATGAATGAGATACCTCCAAGAGCCCCTGTTATTAACAGCCTGCTTCAAGTTCTGCAAACTCAGGGCAGCTGTGGCTTCCTTGAGGGAGTCTATCCACCTATAATGTTGTCTCCTTCTTTTCCTGCTGCCTTCCATTTTGCCAAGCATTATCGAGCTTGTGTTGTATCATGATGTGGCCAAAGCATGATAGCCTCAGTTTGGCCATTCTAGTTTCTACCGTCTTCCCAACTACTTGTACTAGGACAAAACATGTGGCGTGGCAGGCACCCATAGTAAACTTTTTGTTCCTGCCCATCCCACCCCCAAATTTGGGAGTGTTGGGGAGTCTCTTAGGGGCCTCAGAAATGACCTTGGGGGTCTGCATGTGGGCCATGGGCTGCATTTCCCCACCCCAATATGGAAGAAGGACAGTGTTCTTCTAAAGCAATGTTTCCCGAGCTTTGGTCCTCTGGGTGTTTTGGACTTCAGTTCCCAGAAACCCTAGTTAGTTGGGTAAACAGTCAGGAATTCTGGAAGATAAACTCCAAAATATTTGGAGGACCAAAGTTTGGGAAACACTGTTCTAAAGTGTATCCAGAAGGCCCTGAAATCCAGGGGCAGGAGGTGCATGTTGCACACTGCAGTGGCCAGCACAAGTGAAAATGTGACCCAGCCCAAAAAGGAAAAGAGATGTTGGCAAAACCACCACCCCCACCTCCAAAAGTGTTTCTAAACATCAAAAGAGGTGGAGTTACTTTCTCTAGCAAGCAAACAATTTGTGGTCCCCATTAAGCTCAAGTCTGATCGTGTCCAATTTGCCACTAATGAATTCCTATTCCTCTTCACTTGCAGGTTCCAGCCCCCCTCCCCGGGATCTTTTGTTGTGGTTGGAATTAGGGCAGCTGGGGCTTATTGTTCATGACGGTTGAAATGCTTGCTGTCTGCTTCCTGCGTGATCCTGTTATTTAATCAATGTGTGCCTTTATTCCCTTGTCTGGAGACACTTGTGCAAATAGCAGAAAGGCATTGCTGGCACAGGATGGCCTCTATCCAACAAAAAAGACAGGCCTGTGAATGCAATTCTGGGATGTTGGGTTGGTCATCATCAATGAGGGAAGAAGCTGGCAGGGTGGGGGGTTTGTCTGCATAACGCAGCTCATTTTGAGGGCAGCTTCTGCATTATATTCCTAGATGAGGATGGGTGGCAAACTCCTGCAAACGTGTGTGTCTTTTTTTCCCCTTTCAGACACATTTCTGCTTAGCTTCCTGGTGTGCCAGCAGGTTGCAAACGTCCTGTCTCAGAAACCCTTCATAATCTTTAGCCTCCAGCTAAAATAAGCTCTCAGTTCCAGCATTCCTGCTGGGTCATGAGAGAGAGACCTTCCTGGCAACCAGCTGGCAGCTGACTTTTATTACCCCTGTGGCAGATAAGAGCGGTTGGAGAGGGCATCAGATGTTCCCACCTTGGTCCCCTTTGCTGACAGGGTGAGATGGCTGCTGTCATTTTCACACTGGCTGTCCCACAAGGCCTCTTTTTCTCGGTGATCCCTTGACTGCTTGGAAATTGCAAACCTCCCTCTTTTCTCTTGCAGGTCTTTCCAGCCGAGCTGCCAGACGCAATCCAAGGGATGGAGCCCCAGGCCCCAGCCAGGCTCAATTCCAGAAAACGGAGGAAAGAAGGAGTGGGACCAAATGGGGCTACTGAGACAGATGGCATCCCCTTGAAAATGCCAAGGAGCTGCTTAGTAAGTTTTTTCTTTAAAAAAAGCCTAGTGGGGAGAGGTATGTCTCCATGGGTGTGGAGCTGTCAATGTTTAACCTCCAGAAAAGTGGAGCTGTCAATGTTTAACCTCCAGAAAAGTGGAAGCAAATATACCTAGTTCCAGCATTGTGCCTGCAGCCAAGAGATGGTCATTAAAAAGGGGAACAGAATTGGTTTGGAAGGCTATTGAGGAGTGAAATCGGACGTTTTGACTTCATTGGCAAACAGTTTCACTTTTTCCTTCTTCCCTTAACAGGGTTGTGATGCTGTGAAAATTGGACTTTATTTTTGCAGAGTCAGCCAGATGGATAATGCCCTTTTCTGTCCTTTTCAAAGGCACCTCTGGGTGCAGTTTAGTCCGCATGGAACTCCTGAGTGACGTGTTTTGCCAGAGTGGAATTGTAATCCTGAACCTTGCCTCTAAGTCCTTAATGTAATCACTCCCTCCTGCCCCTCCCAGAGAAGGCGAGCATATTACTGTCATTGTTCTCTCCAGCTGTCACTTGAGGCAGATCTTGAAATAATTTCAGTGGAGGAATCCTGAACCCTTCCTGCCTCCTGTCAGATATCAATGCTTTACCCTTTTAGAGTGTAAGCCAGCCATTTCTGGCTTACTCCTGCCCCTTCCAGTTTTTCCAAATGACTCTCTGCATTCCACAGCTCTTGCCAAGCACTGAGAATGTTCAGTTGACGTAATTTAAACATTTTAAGGAAGTTTTCCCCAAGTCATGGGTTCCCCCACACCATGTTATTGCTTCCTTCTTGTTTCTCAAGGAGTCTGAGAAATTTCTTTCTTTCCATTCTACACTACTGTCCTGCCTCTTACTGCATGCAGCATTCTGGGTCAGCTCCATGTTTCTCAGCACAGGGACATGGAGTCTTCCATTAAAAGATGTAATAATAAATACACCCCATCTAATGTGCATTTTCCTTTGGCCTTTACAAAAGACACCAGACCCTCAGTGGTTTGTTTGTAAGAGAGATTTGTAGAGGAAAGCAGAGATGTGCATTGAACATTTATAATTCTCTTAGTCTCATTGTGATTCTAGCTTTCTGGTAACCGGAGGAATGCTATGATAAGGAATGTTTAGTGTAGACTGGAGAGAGGGAAATGATCATGATGATATGATGATGATAATGTTTATTTATAATGTCCTTTTCATGAAGGGGTGGAACATCAGATGTATATAATCAAAAACTAAAACACAACTCTATAAAATGTTAAAATACTAAAATAATATACTAAAATACTAAAAACAAAATTTCCACAAATAGTATGATACTTGTGGGATATGTTAGGGATGATGGGAGTTGCAGCTCTTCTCCTGGCTTTCACTCTCACCCCCCTGGTCAGCGGAAGAACAACCAGTTTGACCAGTAGCTCTGAGAATTGGCTGAAGATGTCTTCCAATCTTCTCTGGAGTCTGCTGGTTCTTGTTCAGCTCTCAAGACACCAGTCAACACAGTAGTCTTCTTAAAAAGATCTACTTTTATTCTAACATATACACTATGCACAAAACAATTCACTACTCACAAAATCCACACTACTATACTCCTCAATACCCACACAAAAGTATTACCATGCATTATTGCTTATATAGACATTTGTCTCTCTATTCATTATACAGTTGCCACCTCCTGGGCGTGTACATACACTATGATTGACATACCATACTTGGCTCAATCTAGACCTCACATTGCATCATACATTACTGTCCACTCATTGACTTTCAGGTGATATCAATTTGCACCTTTTCACTTTGTCCTTGCCACAAGTGTCCTTGGCTTTTAGGACCTTCTAATTACATTATATGCAACACCTATGTGACATTTCAATTGCTTTTGCTGTGTCATGTTACTTTCAAATACATTCATATACATATTATATTTCTTGTGACTATATATCCCATGTGGCTTTTTCCTGACAGGATAAACCTGCAGACTCTCAGAAATTAACATGCAGTGTCGACATTCTTCAGTAAGAGGTTGCAACCATAAATAGATAAATTTGCATTAGACTAAGGGGTGTGCCATAATGATAGCATTTTCATCACATTCCTATAAAATCCTGGCACTTGGAGTTTCTTGAGATAATTTGAATTCTCCACCAGAGAACGCTAATATTTCTCCTGACTACATATTGCAGGATTTCCTAGGATGCAGCCATGTGAAGATAAAGTTGTGTAGTATGAGAGAGCCCCATCTGTCCACTTTACCCAATACATTTAGGTGGCAGTTTTTAAAGAAATAAACTCTTTTTAGTCTGCTTCAGTTAAAAAAAAAGTAGAGGATGAAGGCAAGCAGGGGAGAGAGAGGGTTCTTTTGTGATATCTTTAAGATCGTACCAATTAATTTCAGCATAAACCTTCCTGGACTAAATCCCACTTTTTCAGATACACTTCATTGAGTGTGTAGTTCAGGCAAGCTTATGCTGAAATAAATCAAGCCTCAAAGGTACAAGACTTCCTCTGCTTATTTTACACTGTCCACTCAGATAGTGTGTGTGGCTCTCCAAGGCTTTCAAACAAATTTTCCTCTTTAGGGATGTGGCTTGACCCCCATTTTCCCCATGTGCTCTGTGACACCTTCACCCATTACAGGGTAGCACATTTTTATAACATTGAACTCAAGAGCACCTGTATCAGTCTGATCCAGAGCTGAATAAAGAATAAAGTTTTTCATCATGTTCATTAACCAAAATTCTTGGCACCTTTTTGAACCTAGGGGCTCAGGGAGCCAGCTCCATTTTCAGATGAGCTTGAGGTGGACTACAACAAGCCATACATCCGGGTGACGTTTGAGGAAGCAATGGAAGGAACACCACGTAAGTAAATCCTCAAACGAGGCTGTATAAATGTATGCTCAGTGTGCCTTGTCTCCCAGCCCAAAAATCCTACCTATCCCTACCTCTCATGAGTATATGGCCAGGGCAGTCAGTGATGCTGAGATTTATGGGTTGGGTGCTGAATGCAGTAGATTCAAACTCTCTTATTTGCTTCTTTGCGCCTCCATCCAAGAGAGGGTATGTGAGGAGCCTGCAAGGGCAGCTGAGCACAAGCTCCAGTGTATCCCAGTGCAGTTTGTTCCCAGGCCCCCAGGTTTCCATGCAGAGCCAGGTTGGACAAAATGGTCTCCAGCTGTTTGGTTGTTGTGTGTGTTGGTTGTTGTTGTTATTTGCATTACTTTCCAGCATTTCATCCTGTTGGCTTAGCCAATTAGTTGTAGTAGTAAATAGTAATAGAACTAGCAACAACTTTATTTAGGCCACACCTGTTCCCCAAACTGGGACTCAACGCAGTAAGGGCTGATGGATATTGAACTCCATCAAACTGAAGCTGAACATGTCCAGAGGAGGGTGACTAAAATGGTGAAAGGTCTGGAAACAAAAGCTTATGAAAAATGATGTAGGAGCTGAGTGTGTTTGAGGAAGAGAAGGTTAAGAAGTGGCATGATAGCCATGTTTAAATATTTGAAGGGATGTTTTTCTGCTGCTTCAGAGATTAAGACCCGGAGCAATGGATTCAAAAGAAATTTCACCAAATATAAGGTGAAATTGCCCATCAGGCCCTGTAGAAGGCACAGGGCATGTTTTTGAGCAATAGACTCCATTTTCTCCAAACTTTTTGAGGGACGATGCTGAAGACCAAGAGGATGCTGCTCTTCAAGTAAGTGAATAAATCTGGGGAGAGCAATAACACACACACACACACACACACCATCCTCATCATCCGACTCACTCTCTTATCAGGATCATTATGTCCTAAAACAATTTGATTTTGATTTTTTAAAGTCATTTTTTAAAGTGGACTACAGCAAAGTCACGTGTTTCCCAAAACTGGACCAGCCTTTGAAAAACCTGACTCTGCATCCTCCCGTCCCAGTCAGTCTTGTGCAAGGAAAGCCCAATGGTCCCTTTGTTCATTCACTCCCCCGCTGCCTCTTCCAAAGTCTTGCCCTTCTAATCCCCATAACGAGGGTAAGAAATGCCAGGGCTTCCTTTTGCTGACTGAGTCACCTCCCCTTGACCCAGCCCCACTTTCACAAAGAAACCCATAAAATCCCCATAATCCCTCTCCTAATACCACAAGGTCATCAGAGGTGAGGCTAAACTCTCTGGGATCAGGCGTTGCATTGTGCTGTTGGTTGTGAACAACACCTGACAAGGGAAAGACAGAGAGGAAAGAGGCAAAAAGAATTTAGCAAGAGTAGATCCCCTGCCAGCACAGGTGAGCTTTCTGGGGAAGTAGAGAGCATCACTTGACCTGACCTGGCTTATTGGGGCAATAGGGGCTTCCTTAACTGTTTCTTCTGCTGTTCCTTCTTGAACCAGAATTAGAGGGGGGGGGGGTGGGGTGGGAGTTGCTGTTATTGTTAGCTGACTTAGAATCATAGAATTAGAAGAGACCACAAGGGCCATCCAGACCAACCCCATTCTGCCATGCAAGAAATCACAATCAAAGAATCCCCGACAGATGGCCATCCAGCTTCTATTTAAAGCCCTCCAAGGAAGGAGACTCCACTACACTCTGAGGAATGTTTTAAATTTTTATATTTGTAATTTTATATCATTATTATTATTATTATTATTATTATTATTCAATTGTACAATTTTAATTGTTATGTTTTATGTATGTTAGCCGCCTTGGGTCCCATTTTGGGAGAAAGGTGGGATAAAAATAAAATAATAAAATAAAATAAAAAATACTGTCAAACTTCCAGTCAACTTAGATTCATGGTGACCACATGAATGAGGCTCTCCAAGACCCCCTATCCTCCCTTGTTCTGCTCAGGTCCTGCTGGCTCATGGGCATGGCCTCCTTGAATGAGTCTATCTACATGGTATGGTGTCTTCTTCTCTTTCTACCACCTTGCCCAGCATTATTGCCTTTTGTACTGAGCCATGCCTTCTCATGATGTGCCCAAAGTACGACAGTGTCAGTTTAGTCACTTTGGCTTCCAGGGAGAGTTCAAGCTTGATCTATTCTAGGACCCATGTGTATGTCTTCTTGGCTTCCTTCTCCCCCTTGGCTTTGTCCCGGCCAGGCGGCGGAGCCAAAGAAAGGAGGGAAGCCTCGCCATGGTAAGGCTTCCTTCTCCTCCTCGGCTTTGTCCCAGGCAGCCGGCGGAGCCAAAGAGGCATGCAGCTCCGCCCCAAGCCCTGCCCCTAAGCCCTCCTCCCAGCAATGCCCTGACTTTGCCGGCCCAGGACTGTTGCCGACCCGGGATGGGACATTCCAAACAGTTTAAAAACTGGGAATCTCCCACCAAAAAGTGGGATATGGCAATGCTACTCCAAGCCCACAAGGCTCCCAAGTAGGTGAATAATAGCGATTAAAACATTCCAAAGATAAGAACATTTGAAAACACATTAAAATACTCTTTAAAAATTTGAAAGACAATCTTAAAATACAAATACAGTACTAAAGAAATTAAAACAGGATGATTTTAAACATCAAAAGCTCTGCAGAACAGCAGTGATGTTACCGACATGGCCAAAAGTAGTGTCACATTTAATTTTTGGTTGATTTTTTAATGGTTTTTGTTTTTTAGTGTTGGGGGGTGTTTTAAGGGTTTTGCTGCATTTTGAGCTGTTGAGAGGAACTGGAGGGGAATCACTTGTGGTGGTGGGGGGTTAAATAGGAGCATTGTCTCAGGACTTCAGGGGCTTCAGATTGGACCCATTGGACCATATGTGGCCTGTGAAGCTCACTTTCCTCACCCCTGATTCAGTTGGTTTCCCCAGTGTCTGCAAACCACACCATGCCTTTATACTGTCCTCATAACTATCCTACTGCTTAAGAAGTTGTAATGTGGACTGGAAGTTATAAAAGTTACTTTTTTTAACTATAATTGCCTGTGTCTCCCAAGGTAGCCTTGCCACTGAATATACTGGCTAAGAGTTTCTGGTAGCTATTGCCCCAAAAAGCAACTTTTCCACACTTTGGCTGTCATGTTGACATGGTAGAATTCTGGCTCACAGAATTGCTATGCCATGTTGAATCTCTTTAACTGGACACTGTTTTGGTGTAACGGTTGTCCTATATGGAAAGCTTTTTTTTGGGGGGGGGGGTGAAAGATGACAGTAACTTTCATGTTAACAAACATTACTGCAGAACATGTAAGAAAAATGTAATGTGAGAAGGTGTGCTCCTTGTTTATTTCCCAAAGAGGGAAATGTGAGAAGTCTCACCCTCATGCTCTGCACATTCTGTGCTGCTCCTCTTGCAGACAACCTGGCTCTCCTTAAGCATTTGGGTTTGTTGTTTTTAAGATTGGCCTGCAACCAAGGTGTGGTTCATATATTCATATTGCATTACTGAAACCTCTTCTATATGGTCTTGTTACAGGAAGGAATGTAAACATGAACTTCCAGAGCTTGAACCGGGGATGTTGGCTTTCCAGCCAGAATAAGAGCCACTGTAAATAGGCTATTTGGTGAAGTAGGAAAATTTACTGTTTTGGACTACAACTCCCAGTATCCCCCAGCCAACATGTTTTCTGGTTATAATGAATAGGTAATTCTGGAAATTGTAGTCCAGAAGCCTAAATTTTCCTAGCTCTGGATATTTGGTTGTGTTGGAGGGACTCAGAATAGACCTTTCTGGATATTATAAACCATTTTATATACCAGCTTGTTTTAAATGGCCATCTTTAAATATCTGAAGGGATGTGTGTAGAAGAAGGAGCAAGCTTGCTGCTGCAGAAAGTAGAATACAATCCAGCAGATTCAAATTACAAAAAAAAAAAAAGAGATCCACCTAAACATTAGGAAGAACTTTTTTACTGTAAGAACTGCTGAGGGTGGAATAGAGTGCCTTGTAGGATGCTGGGACTCTTCTTCTTTAGAAGTCTTTACACAGAGGTTAGATGGAGATCTCTCAGGAGTGCTTTAGTTGTGTCTGCATGCCAGTGGGGATGGACTAAGATGACTCTTGAAGCCCCTCCAAACCTATGATTTTGTGACTTTCCTTGATTTTTTTGTTTTTAGTGGACAGACCTGTCAGAGTTTATGCAGATGGAATTTTTGACCTTTTCCACTCTGGACACGCCCGAGCCTTGATGCAGGCAAAAAACCTCTTCCCAAACACATACCTCATTGTGGGAGGTAGGTAGAAATCATTCACTTTAACATTTTAAATTGTTGTTTTTTTGGGGGGGTGGACGGGATGCTCAGTTATCCTGGAGCCACTATTGGGTGGAGGAAGTGAACAGAGGGAGAGACCTTTCCCCTCATCTAAGAAATCAAGAGGCTGGGGTAGCTGCATTTTCTTCACCCCTATGGTGAGATGGCATGGTGTAGTGGTTTGAGTGATGGACTATGACTCTGGAGACCAGGGTTCAGATCCCCACTTGGCCATGGAAACCTACTAGGTGACCTTGGACAAGTAATTTTCTCTCAGCTCAGAGGAAGACTGTGGCCAACCCCCTGTGATAGGTTTGCTTTAGGGCAGGGGTCGGCAACCTGCGGCCCGCGGGCCGGATGCGGCCCGCCAAGGCCTTCTTACCGGCCCCTGCGCAGTCCTGCCGCCGATTGCCGCCGATTTTCTCCTTTTTTTCGCCGCTCCGGCCGCCATTTTGTTTTCCAAAATAGCGGCGAAGTCTCGCGTGACCTCAGGATGGCAAAGGTCATGCAAGATTTCGGCCACCATTTTGAAAAACAAAATGGCGGCGCCCATGTAGGAGGCCTGGTGCAGCCCCTGTAGCACTCCAACAGGGCTCCAGGGGCTGCAGTAAGCCTGCAGCAGGCTCCACCTCGCCTCCGCCCTCCTCCTCCTCCTCCCTAAGAGCAGGGAAAGGAGGAGGAGAAAGAAGGAAGGAGTACAGAGCGAGGGAGCCAGAGCAGTAGCTCCAGCCAAGCAAGGCCAGAGGTTGGTTCATTGGGGGAGGGGTTAGCTGGGTGTCCCTCTGAGCACCTTGTGGCTTTTCTGGGTTGAAACTGTGTGCATGCTTGCTGTAGTTTATTTTCAATTGCATTTTAATAATTTCCTTGCTTGCACCTTTATTAGTGTTATTATTATTATTACTACTACTACTTGCCCTGGGTGTTCTTTCTGCAAAATCCCCTCTGAGCACCTTGTGGCTTTTCTGGGTTGAAACTGTGTGCATGCTTGCTGTAGTTTATTTTCAATTGCATTTTAATAATTTCCTTGCTTGCACCTTTATTAGTGTTATTATTATTA
>NC_056524.1:270122129-270125957 GCF_019175285.1 Sceloporus undulatus
CTACTACTACTACTACTTGCCCTGGGTGTTCTTTCTGCAAAATCCCCTCTCAATGAGAAAGAGGGGGAGGAGGTGGAAAGGTGAGTCATTTCAGGTCTGCCTTGGGTTTTTTCCATTATTTTTTAAAAATATATAACACTTATTTTTGTTTTATTTCATTATTTTTATTATTTATGATGGTGAGACAGTGTGACTTTCCAAAGTGCTGTAACAAAGGTCTGCTGTAACAATGATAGTGGTGGTGGTGATGATGATGATGATGCTTCGGTGGAAGCTCCACCCCCAATGTGTGGCTCCGCCCCTGGAGGGTGGAAGCTCCACCCTGGCATGTGGCTCCACCCCCAGAAGGTGGAAGCTCCACCCCCAGCATATGGCTCCACCCCTGGAGGGTGGAAGCTCCACCCCCAGCTTCGGCCCCCCCAGTTGTCTGAGGGACAGCAACCTGGCCCCCGACTCAAAAAGGTTGCCTACCCCTGCTTTAGGTTCACCATAAATCAGAAACAACTTGAAATCATACAACAACATAATTCTAGTAGACAGAGGGTGAGGAAAATCCAGCCTCTGATTTGACCACATATTAGCTTCCAACTGCTCTGGGCTATTCTTGGCCCATGGGGAGGCCTCTATATGAGAAGAAATAAGTTCAGTTCTTATTTTTGCTGTTTGGCATCAACTTGGCCTCAACACATGGTAACCTCATGAAAGAGAGACCTCCAAGACACCCTGATGTTTATCACACTATGCTCTTAAAGAGCTACTATTCCAGTGTGACTCCTCTAGCAGCCTCCTGTTGCATGCTGGGATTGGCAGTTTTAAGGACCTGAACTTCTCTGCCTGAGAATTCTAAATACCCCTCCTTAAAACTGCCAGTCCCAGCATGCAACAGGAGGCAGCTAGAGGAGTCACACTGGAATAGTACCTCTTTAAGAGCTCGTCTGATAAACACCCCTGTTATCAGCTGCCTGCTCAGGTCTTGCAAAGCCAGAGCCCAAGCTTCTTTGATTGAATCAGTTCACCTGTAGTATGATCTTTCTCTTTTCCTGTTGCCTCCCATGTTATGAAGAATTATCTTCTTTTTGAATCAGTGGGTTCTGTAATCATTTGACCAAAGTGGCCTAAGTACCTTGAAAGCATCTAAGTGATCTCAGACTTGGATGGAGGACTGCCAAAGAGGACCAGGTGCTGAGGCTATATTCAGAGGAAGACAGTGCCAAACCACCTCTGATTATTCCTTACCTAAGAATGCCATATGAAATTTATGAGGTTCAACAAGCTACTGGAACAGTTTGTTCCTATGGAGAGTTCAGGCTTGTTTTGCTCTGAAACCTATTCATTTGTCTTTCTGGGAGTCCTGATATCCATAGACCTCTCCTCCAGCACTTCCATTTCAGCTGTACACAGAAATTGGAAATACTATGGCCTGGATGATCCTGATTTTGATATTCAATGATATCTTTTTACATAGTTTTCTGTGGGTTTTTCAGGCTGTGTGGCCACATTCTGGAAGAATTTATTCCTGACATTTCACCTGTATCTGTGGCTGGCAAACATCAGGAATAAATTCTTCCAGAACACGGCCACATAGCCGAAAAAATCCACAGAAAACTATGGATGCCGTCTGTGAAAGCCTTCGACTTCACATATCTTTTTACACTTAGGATCGTTTTTAGTTCCTCAACATTGACTATGGTTCTTAGGGTTGATAGGCATTACAGCATCTTGAAGGACCATGGGTTCCCCACATGGAAAAAAGTCAAAGACATCTGTCCAAGCAAATAGTTACTTGCTTGGATTGTACCTCTCAGAATCTGCTAGTCAGTATGGCTTGTGGCCATGTTAGCTGAGGAACTGTAGGCCAAAAAAGTAACTTCATCAACATCAACCTCCAAGTTGGCTATTGTGGCACTTGTGGGACTTCAAAATCATCACAAAAGAAGTGCCTTCTATAGAGAGATATGGAGAAAGACAGAGGTGTGATACCATGTAAGTGTGCTAGCAGGAAACTTCAGCATTAATAACACAAATGAGAACTGGTAGTGTTGTCATAAGAAAGGTGTGGGAACCCTATGGGCTTCAAGATATTGGATTGCATCTCTCATTCTCCACCATTGGCTATGCTGGCTAGGGTTGCTGGGTCTTGCAGTTCACCAATACTTGAATGGCTGCACAATTTCCACCCCATTAGAAGACAACAGGAGTTCTTCAGAGCAATGTTTGTGTTTCCATGCCTGCAGTCTGCAGCGATGAATTGACGCACAATTTCAAGGGCTTCACAGTGATGAATGAAGCTGAACGCTATGATGCCGTACAGCACTGCCGCTACGTGGATGAGGTAGTGAGGAATGCACCATGGACACTGTCGCCGGAGTTCTTGGCTGAGCACAGGGTAAAGTGAGCCTTCTGTGTTGGGCCTTCTCTGCTATGACACCCTAGTATGGGAATTCCCTCCCCTCGGAAGCCCGAATGGTGGCAACACCAGTGTCACTGGGCCAATGCCTTCTTATTAAACCTCTTCAGGCCTAATTGATTTCATCAAATTCTGGGCACCTACATGGTTTTAAATTGCCTTAAGTTGTTTTAACTGGTCTGAAACTGTCTTTTTTTAACTTGTCAAATTGTTTACTATGTTTGTAAATCATTCTGTTGTCTTTTGCTTTGGTTATATTGCCATCAGTACACATGGCACTTAATAAATGAAACAACAGCCAAGAAAAAAAATCCAACCCTGCCAGAGGCATACAGTCTGAAATATACGCACATGCACACACATTTAAATTGGCTAAATTGACTTTAACATATGCCACCCTAGGATCTTTCGAGATAGAGCTAGATTTAAACTTCATTTAAAATTATTATTAAATGTAATATTTTAATTACTAATAATTTTAATAATATTTAATTATAGGCACCTGTGAAATAAGTGAAGCAAGGGAGGGTGTTGGATCTTGTGAAACTTCAGTAATTTTCTGAAGGGGAAAGTTTATAGGATTCAAAACCATTGAGGAAGAAACCACTCAGTTTGCTGCCTTCTATTTCTTTATGCTGCCTTCTGGTGAGGACTGGAAAAGAGATGCATCTAATAGTTGAGTAATACCCTGAGAAAAAACCTTTGGCTGCATCTGTAGTGCACAAATAAAGCAGTTTGACGCCACTTTAACTTCTATAGCTCAGTGTTATAGAATTCTGGGATTTGTAGTTTTGTGAGCTTTTTAGCCTTCTCTGTCTAAGTGCTCTGGTACCATAATGAGCTACAAATTCCAGAATTCCATAGCATGGTGCCATGGCAGTTAAGATGTTGTCAAACAGCATTATTTCTGCAGTGCAGATACAGCCTTTCTGTCAACCCATGCATCGTTGTTGATTCCTGCTCCTGACTTCCCAGAGATTTTCGCCTCTGTCAGGCCTAAGGTATGTTCTGCTATTCTGCATTCACTCTCATCATTTTCTGTTCTGCTAAACAACTCTTGCTGCCCAACCTACAGATCGACTTTGTTGCCCATGACGACATCCCATATTCCTCAGCTGGCAGTGATGACGTGTATAAACACATAAAAGAAGCAGGTGAGTTTGTGTCTGCAGTTAAGAAAAGAGAAGCAAACTTCCATGTTCTCTGGGTAGACTCTTTTATGACTAGTGCTTTACGTTACAAGTTGAGTCTCCCATACTCGAAATGCTTGAGATCAGAAGTGTTTTGGATTTTAATAAAATATCTTGGCAATGCATTCACAGAATCATACGGTTGGAAGAGACGCAGGGACCATCCAGTCCATCCTATTATTATTATTATTATTATTATTATTATTATTATTATTATTATTATTATTATAT
>NC_056524.1:270125967-270177338 GCF_019175285.1 Sceloporus undulatus
TATTATTATTAAACTTTATTTATATAGCACTGTAGATTTACGCAGCACTGTACATACAATTAAAAATCAATAAAAATGAAACCTGCCAATAGCATACATTATTATTATTATTATTATTATTATTAACCTTTATTTATAAAGTGCAGTAAATTTACACAGCGTTGTACATACAATCTTTTTAATTAGACAGTTCCCTGCCCTCAGGCTTACAATCTAAAAAGACATGACACAAAAGGAGAAGGGAGTGGTGGTGGGGAAGGAGATGAGGTCCAGCAGTTCTTCTCTACCTCCAAGGTCTGGACCAAGGGAAAGGGACTGGAGGGAGGGCTTGGCTTCTTAATGGATGGTTAATCTTCTACCAGGGAGGCCTGTTGGAACTAGCCTGTCACTCTAGTAGGATAATACATATAAAATACATAGCAATACAGGAAATGGTTCTACATTGGATGTACATTCTACGGGATAGAGTACATCCTTCCTCTGCCATGTAGGAAGACAAAATTCAAACACTTCCTATGACAGATGACCATCCAGCCTCTGTTTAAAAATCTCCAAAGAAGAAAACCACTACTCTTCTAGGCAGCAGCATGTTCCATTGTCATACAGCTCTTACCATCAGGAAGTTCTTTCTAATGTTTAAGTGGAATGTCTTTTCCTGTAGTTTGAATCCATGGCTCCGTGTCCTATTCTCTGAAGCAGTAGAAATCAAGCTTGCTCCATCCTCAATATCACATTCCTTCAAATATAACCCATGAAATTCATTTATGTTTCGTTTATACCTTATAAACATAGCCTGAAGGTAATTTACACAATATTTTAAATATTTTTTGCAGGAAACAATGCTTGAGTTTGAGTTAATCCTCCTTACCTGCACATGAATTTATCTAAATTGGGTCCCTTAGCAGATTAAAGTGGGCAAGTTGGGTTTAACTGTGGGTTGTTCATTTAATGTAGAGCAGGAGTGAGCAGCCAGAAGGGGGCCAGGGCAAGTTTTGCCCTCAGCTCCCATCCCAGAGGAAATGCAAATACAGTACCTCCATTTTTCTAGTGCAGTCCTTCTCAAAAAGGCAGCAGGAAATGATGCCACATAACCTTCTGTCACCATTTGGTGAAGGACTATATAGAGAAAAAAAATAAGTATTGGGGGCAATGCAGGTTTCCAGGAAGTTTGTGGGAAAGGGTTGGGGAGTTTTCTTTTTGCACATATTTGAAGGACTTTTTGCCTGGTTGGAAAGGGGTTTTTTTTACAAAATTTGGGGAGGGGTGGCCTTTTGGGGCCTGGTGGGGGATTTCAGAGCCACAAACATGTAGTCCAAGGGCCATATGTGACATATGAGCTGCATTATGCCTACTTCTAATTTAGAGAGGAAGTTCAACCCAAAACTGTCGCTAAACTGATGGCCACCAAACCTTTCTTCTGTTACTGCAGGCATGTTTGCACCGACCCAGAGAACAGAAGGGATTTCCACATCTGACATCATCACCCGCATTGTCCGAGACTACGACGTCTACGCTCGGCGGAACCTGCAGAGAGGCTACACGGCAAAAGAGCTTAACGTCAGCTTCATCAATGTGAGTCCAAAGGGTCAGGGGAAGTACCTTGATTTCTACTGTGTTGTGTCCCTCTGCCTTGCATGAGAGGTCCAGTCCCCATTCAGAGACGCAGGGTAATTGGTGGGAATGATCCACCCAAGAACCTAGAGAGTTGCTGTTGCCAGTGCGAAAAGAACTGGGCTGGATGGACAAACGGTTTAACTCATCGTCAGAATTTTGTAGGAAGCTGGGTTTTCTGAAAGGCACATTTTGGACTTGTGTCATCTGTAGTTATAACTCTTTAGTGCATTGTTTCTGAGTTCATTCACTTACTGAAGAGTGAATATTTTCCATTGAGTGTTGTGGCTCCAAATTCTATTCTTGACTGGAATGAAGCAAAAAATAATAATAATAATTTGTCTGCAGTTTTTAAAGAGATAGCCTTCTTAGTTCATCATAAAAAAGAAAATGTGATGTGAGGAGGAATCTGATATCCCCTTTAATACTAACTCTTTGTTTTAACAAAGTGCAATAACATCCAAAATCCACAAAAAACTATATCTTTATTGAGCCAACCAAAATGCACCAAATACATGATGCAAGCTTTCAAAGCTCTAATGGCTTCTTTAACATGCAAAGGTGTTAAAAATCATACAGGAGAAAGAAAATTATGGCAATCTTAGAGTCACATGCTTACATTTTGTCAGTATGCTGTTCTTGTTCTTAGTTAATATGAAATAGTATAAGCTTGAACTTTCATGGCTATCAATCCACTATTTCAGATGCATTGATGGCATTGAATATTTAAGCACAGTTACATAGGATCAGAAAGGAATAGAATATAAACACTTGCCTTTGTGACCCTCCTAATGCTTGACTTTTTTCAGGAAAAGAAGTACCATTTGCAAGAGCGCGTGGACAAAGTGAAGAAGAGGGTGAGGGACGTGGAAGAGAAGTCCAAGGAGTTTGTCCAGAAAGTGGAGGAGAAAAGCATTGACCTCATTCAGAAATGGGAAGAGAAATCCCGTGAGTTCATCGGCAACTTCCTGGAGATGTTCGGCCCAGAAGGAGCTCTGGTAAGGAGGCAAAAAGATTTGATTGCCTTCCACTCCTCTCCAGCTAGACCTTTGCAGGAATGTGCTGGCTTAGAATCAGTATAATGTAGTGGTTTGAGTGTTGGACAGCTCTGGGGACTAGGATTTGATTCTCTGCTTGGCCATGGAAACCCACTTGGAGATCTTGGGCGAGTAATACACTCTCTGCCACAGAATACCCTTAGGATTGCCATAAGTCGAAAATAACTTGAAGACATGCTGTATCAGCGTGCTGGCTTTGCTCCTGACTTCTGATCCCAAGATAGTGACTTTTGTTGAACGACATCTCCCTGAATGCCCCAGCCAGCATGTCTGTCATCACATCTGATTAACAGTTCGTGTGTTGTTATTTTCTGTCAAGTCAGCTTTGACTTAATGGCAACCCTATGTATGAGAGACCCCAAAGAGTCCTGGATTTTAAGACTTGCAAACTCAAGGCAGCCATGGTTTCCTTGGTTGAATCAACACAACTGTAGTTCAGTCTCCCTCTTTTTCAACTACCTTCCATTTTGCCAACCATTATGGCCTTTTTAATTGGTCCTGTTGTGGCCCTGCCCAGGATTTGAGTCCCCACTCAGCCATGAAAACCCACCAGAGCATCATGAACAAGTCATACTCTCAGCTTCAGAAGAAGGCAAAAGCAAACTCCCTCTGAATAAATGTTGCCAAGAAGATCCCATGATAAGTTTGTGTTAGAGTCGCCATAAGTCAAAAATAACTTGAAGGCAGACATCTTCCTTCCAGTATGGGACCCAAGGCAGCACATGGCATGTGACATGTTGAAACAAAATACAGTTGACCCTCCATGTGTGTGGCATTGACTTTTGTGGATTTGATTATTCACAAATTTGATTAATATGTTCTCTTTAGGAACCTCTAAATCCCCCACCATGACTCTGTAGTCAACCTCTGCCAAAAATCATGCTGGAAGACCTAGAAATTCTTAGAGAGAACACTTCCAGCACAATTCTGTGGTTAACTTCTGACAGATGTTAACCATGGAGTTGCCACGGAGGACTTAAAGATTCCTAGAGAAGTGTTCTGTCAAGTATTGTGTCCAATTCTGGGCCCCACAATTTAAAAAGGATGTTGAGAAACTGGAGCGTGTCCAAAGGAGGGTGACTGAAATGGTGAAGGGTCTGGAAACCATTCCCTATGAGGAACGACTCAGGGAGCTGGGGATGTTTAACCTGGAGAAGAGAAGGTTAAGAGGTGATATGATAGCCCTGTTTAAATACTTGAAGGGATGTCCTATTGAGGAGGGAGCAAGCTTGTTTTCTGCTGCTCCAGAGACTAGGACCTGGAGCAATGGGTGCAAGCTACAGGAAAAGAGATTCCACCTCAGCCTTAGGAAGAACTTCCTGACAGTAAGGGCTGTTCGACAGTGGAAAAAACTCCTTCCTCAGAGTTTAATGGAGTCTCCTTCCTTGGCGGTCCTTAAACAGAGACTGGATAGCCATCTGTCGGGGATGCTTTGATTGGATTTCCTGCATGGCAGAATGGGGTTGGACTGGATGGCCCTTGCGGTCTCTTCCTACTCTATGAGTCTATGATTCTAAATAAAAAAATAGTGTTTTTTATTTGCGATTTTCCACTTTCACAGAGGTCTTGTGGTCCTAATCCCAGTGAATGAGGAGGATCCACTGTACAGCTAAAAAGCAATTACAGTAGGAAAAAAAGTTTTAAAATTATCTTTTTAAACGCACCATTAATTTTAATAAATAAAAACTTTAATTTATATCCCGCTTTTTGTTACCACAATCAAAGCGGCGTACAACCTTTAAAAAATACAATATATGCAATTCCCCATATTCCTGGAGAAAACATATTAGTAAAATCCATGAATAATCAAACCCGCAAAAGTCAAAGCCATAGGGAGACAAGTGTACAGTCAACAAGCATACCCCATTAAATTATACTTCTGCAGCACCCAGTCAGTTCCCAAGGTCTGTCTAAACCAAAAGGCCCTTGCTTGCTGGTGCAGTGAAAACTATCAGAAAATTAAAACCATTTGGAAGCATAAACCTTTTTTAAAATCAAAAAAACCAAGAACAAAAGTCCAGTATGTTATGCAAACCCACTTTGCCCCCCAAACATTATTTCCATAGGTGTGCTAGAATGAAAATATCTCCTGCATGGAATTCTCCTATTTTTCCTTTGAACAGGTCTCAGGTTAAGAAGAAATGGTTGCCATCATATCCTTCAACAGAGTTGGGTTTCAGAACTTTCTTAATATGGTCGGAAAGCGTTAGCCCCAAATCTGCCAAAGTGTATTCACCATCACAGTCACCTTTGTCTGGCACTCCAATGTCAGGCACGGATATAGGCTATTAAAGTTAGATTATCCACAGGCTGGCTGTAGAGGAGGAGCTGGGATGCAAGAAAGCATGTCAGATACTTTCAAAAGATTCCATTTGCACCATCACCATTTCCAGTAATCAGTCGCTGAGGGCATTTGTGCCATTGGACAGGAAGACAATCTGATTTAAGAACACATGATTGATACACCGAACAAAATACAGTGGTCCCTCCACATTCACTGGGGTTAGGATTGAAGGACACCATGAATGTGGAAAAACTGCAAATAATAATAAAAAAAACCAATTCTTTTTACCTAAGAGAACATCTCTCTAGAAATCTCCACATTCTCCAGTGCATCTCTCTTGTCAACATCTGCCACAAGTTGATCATAGACTCATGCTGGAAGACTTACAAATGCCTAGAGGAGTGTTTTATCTAGGAGCTTCTAGGTTCTCCAGCACAACTCTATAGTCAATTTCTGGCAGAGGTGCACTGGAGGACTTAGAAATTCCTAGAGAGGACATACTAATCAAAAGCGCAAATAATCAAAGCTGCAAAAGTCAAAGCTGCAAATGTGGAGGGCCAACTCTACTCTTTTGCTGATGCTGATTGTCGTGATGATGTTGGTGATAATGATTTCATTATTGATGTTTCTCTCCTCCTTTCTTCTTGCCAGTCCATTCCCCCCTATTTTGTTCTCCAGAAGCACATGCTGAAAGAGGGCAAGGGACGGATGCTCCAGGCCATCAGCCCCAAGCAGCAGCCCTACGCACGACCGCTCGCCTTCCCCTTCCTTCCGATGGCCCTTCACAGCCAAGACGCCCCCCTCCTCCCCAGCCAGCCTTTCGAGGAACAAGTCGGCGATCACCTACGACATCAGCAAGGACGAGGAGGACTAGAGACTTGTGCTTGGAACCAAGGGGAGGTTTTCTTTTTCCCAAAGGCTTGGTCAACTAGCCCCACCTCACAAAAGGAGCCACCACCGAGCTCCAGGAAACCAGCGCCAAGAGAGAGGTTGGCTCTGTCTCTGCTGCCCGCCCAGGAGGCATATTTCTCCCATACTAAGGGCTCTGTTGCCAGGGGAATGTGCTGTCTTACTCTCTAACCCTTTCTACTTGCCCACTCTCTGTTTCTTGCTTCCCCTGTATTGGTTATTTTCTGTCTGTCTGTTGGAGCAGTGGCTCGTATTTTGGAAAATAACAGCACCATCCCTATGTGTGTGTGTGAGAGAGCTCACACTTAATACAGAGGGCAACACATTTGCCATGCCCAGGAGAGAGTCTCTCCTTTGCAATCCACACACCCAGATGTGGCTGAAGCAAATGCTGCCCATCTGGCCTGTCTCTAGAAAGTGAACCAACAAAAGCCAGGTTTTTTATCAAACACAGGAAAAGACAAAACTCCGAAATACTGCAAAGTGAGCAATATGCAAGTTGCTCAGGACAGCCCCTTCCACTTTCCCCCTTCCTCTTGAGGACTAGCGACATGGACATTGGGGATATTAGGTGAACATCTCTGCTCCCCTCCAAACCCTTGCAGAACACCATAGTCTGTAGCCATTTCAATCTCTCTTTTTCTCCACAGTGAAACCTAACAGGACTGCTTCTTGTATTGCCTCAACCTCATGAAGGCCGGAAGGCCTAGTGAGTTGGAGACAGTCTGCAGGGAAACAGGGCATTGTCTTGTGCCAAGGGGCAAGTCAAAGGGAGAGATGGGTAAAAGGCCCAGAGGTCTGTCTCTCTGCCCTGACAGTCTGCCAAACAAGGCCCTCAACTTGAAAGCCATTGGCTAAAGTTTAAAATAAAGTGTTTGCGTTTCTTGGCTAGGAAACAAGACATGCTAATTCTTGTAGAACAAGGCTCTTCAACTTTATGCCCACCAGAGGGGTTAGATTACCATATCGCAAAACCCCTAGCTAGCACAGCTGGCTAGGGGATTCTGGATGTGGTAATATAACCTCTCTGGCAGGTGTCAAGTTGGTGGAGGCTGCTGCAGAATCTGCAGTCCTTAGATGAATTCATCCTGTTTGGGCAGCAAAATGAGACAGATTTCCTGACTCCCTAAAAGCAATCTGTCCTGTATTTTTTTGTGTTTCATGTCTTTCGAAGGCTCCTGTCTCCCCAGTCCCTGCTCTTTCGTCTTTCTTCATCCCTTTCAGAACTATTTCCCTGGTCCCTACGCTCCATGCTTTCTGGTTCCTAATTTCTTAATTGCTCATTCTTGTCTTTTGGGGTCTTCTGTCTGCTTCCGTCACTGTTTCAGATGCTGAGTCTGTGGGGGACTTGCTCACCTCTTAAGTTTTGTGACAGTAGGAGGAAACAGCCCTCTCCTCAAAATATCACCCGATGTGCGTTGTGTGCCTCAAGAAACCTGGTAGGGCATATCCAACTGGGGATGAGGGTAGGACACACGCATGGTGTCTCTGATGAATCTTCTTGTTTTATGAGAGAGCCCTCCCACTTGTTAGTTCCACTCTGCACTAGATGAAAATGAACCAGAGCTTTGGAGTTCCCATTTTGGACTAAACCTCTCAGAATCCCATTAGCCACTGGCCATGGTAGCTGGGGGATTCTGGGAGTCATAGTTCAGAAAGTACCTTTTCCAAGCTTTGGGCTTAACAACACACAGATTAAGCTCCTTCATCTTGGGGAGCCATTCGTTACACTGGCGCCTCTGTTCCTGTGAACTTTTGTTATTAATTGTGTAATAAATGTTCAGATTTAACTGTCTTCTCCGTCAATGAATGAGGCTCCCCTCACCCCAGATTTTGGCCATGTAGGGGTTTCTCCTGATCTTTTTAAGATTTGTGTGTCTTTTGTACATTTTAACGGAAGGTTTTGTGCAGTGTCATGTGAAATTGTTATGCGTGATTACGCAATTTTTCTGGGATATTCATGGGGTAAACCTCCGATCTCCTTCATGTGATAAACCCCTAAGATAGGTTTACCTGGAAGCAAGCAAATTTGGCCCCGACATTCTGCTCAGCCATGTGTGTTCTCACGGCGCGAAACAGTATGGCCAAGGCCCAGAGCCCAAAGAGAGTGGAGACACCAAGGGTAGTGTTTATCCAGAGAGCCACGCTGTATTCTGAGATCTAGATGCAAGAAAAGTATGGAGGAAAGAGCATGAGCAATATTATTGTTTTATTTATCCATAGTGTTGGAAGAGCCCACAAGGGCCATCCAGTCCAACCTCATTCTGCCGTGCAGGGACTCACTATCAAAGCACTCCCTGTAATTGATGGCCGTTCAGCCTCTATTTAAAAAACCTCCAAAGAAGGAGACTCCGCCATACTCCGAGGGAGCATCTTCCACTGGCAAACTGGAGGTTCAAGTCCCGATATTATTTATTTACAGTATTATTATTTATTTTATTTCTATACTGCCTTTTTCCCAAAAACAGACCCAAGGCAGCTCATAAACTACAGAACAACCTTGCCAAAAGAGAACCTGTAGATTGTGTTAGGTCCATGGGAAAGTATATTTCAGAAATAAAGACGTTCATAGTAAATGAGGAGGCAAGGACGGTTCCCTGAAGATTGGAAGCCCACCTGAGTCCCACACCTGCCACTCAGGACAGCCTTTGGGATCTGTCCAGGTGTTCTCCAGCCATTTGGACCAGAAATGCCTTCAAAACCCAAACAAAATTAAAATAGATACTGACTGATTGATAACTGACCACTCCAAAGGAAACAGCAGTAAGGGTGAGATGTCAGATATCTGTATGAAGGTCTTCTATGGCCGGAGAGGGCAATGGAAACAGGTGTAGGGATAAATATTTCACTCCCTGAATTCCATGCCTTCTAAAATTTTGTAGATGAAAACCATGACATATGTGGCCTAACAATATCGAATAGTGATCAAGTGGGATGACCAAGGAGTATCCAGGATTGTCCTTGCCAAATCAGAGCAATTGGAGGGCATGGGCATGGGAAAATAATTTCATGGTCCTGTGTTTCCTACCCTTGCTGTTGTTGTGTGCCTTCAAGTCATTTCCGACTAATGGCAAGCCTAAGGTGAACCTATCATGGGATTTACTTGGCAAATTTGTTCAGAGAGGAGTTTGCCATTGCCTTCCCCTGAGGCTGAGAGAGTGTGACTTGCCCAAGGTCACCAGTGGGTTTCATGGCCAAGTTGAGAATAGAACCCTGGTTTCCAGAGTCATCATCCCAATGATAAAATAATAAAATAAAATAAGTACTGTAATAATAGTCCAACTGCCTCTTGCTCTACTGTGCACAAATGTGGGAAGAAGGCCTTTGGAAGCAGGTCTGATGTTTTCTCTTCTTCCACCCAAACCCAGCATGCCTCCCAACCTTTTCCTCTATGCACAACTGTTTGAGGCAGTCTCTCTCTTAAAAACTCACGGACAACTGCCTGACCCCATTCTTAGCATATTTAGCCTCATGGAGAAACCCTCTATTAACAACACTTTTTAAAAATTTGACCTCCAGACTTCCCACTTACATCAGCTGTGTCATACAGTCCTTCTGTGGTCAAAACAAGCCCAAGAAAGGCACAGAAACCCCGAAGGAAGGCATACTGAAAAGTGCCCAGGATCAGAAGTCTAAGTTTTTGTCTGCAATGAGAAAGGAGTAAACATAGGCTGTTAGGAAATCTTAGTTTGCTTTTAGGAAACTCCCAACCAAAGGTCAAGCTGCCACTCCATGCCCTGGAATGGTCCTGATTTGGCAACAAATAAATCCTCTCCTCTTTTAGCCCACCTTTTCAGCTGCTTTTAAATTTTCTCTCTCCTCTCCCCCACTTTCCCCTTTGTCCTTGGTTTACTTCAATCGCTGCAAACTGAGTTTGAGTGCAAATGTAGTTTCTATTCAGTTACTCAGCTGGTGTGGGAAGATGAGAGGAAGGGGCAGAATCTTGCCCTTCCCAGGAGGCTCAGGTAAAAGCAAACTGCTGTATCTTCCCCTATTTCTACACTGCAGAAATAATGCCATTCAACACAACTTTTAACTGCCATGACTCAGTGCTATGGAAATGCTATGCAATGGAAAGGTGGAGATTTGTGAGATATTTAGTCTTCTCTCTCGGTGCACTTGGGTGCCACAACAAACTACAAATCTCAGGCTTCCACAGGATGGACGGAGCCATGATAGTTAAAGCGGTGTCAAACTGCATTAATGCTGCAGTGTGCCAGCAGCCCTAGTTGGTGTGTTCTGGCTCATTGATAACTTTTGCCACGTTGCCAGCACTCTAATCTTGCTTGGCCCCATGGGTTTTATTCTATGAAATGTTGGAGGGTATGCCATTCTCTGTGTTGCAAGAATCCAGGCTGCAAGTTGTGGGGGCCCACTGGATCAGACCTGTAGACCTCTGCTTCTCCCAAGTTCAGGTGTTTGTTTGCCAACTTCCATTCTTTCCTCTTTCCATTCGCCAATTCACAATACCAATTTCACCATCCCAACCCATCACTGTGTTGTCTAATGTACATGGACATGACTACAATGGGCCCTCCACATTTGCTGGAGCTAAGGACACAGGACCCCCATGAAAGTGGAAAACCCACAGATAAAAAACACATTTTTAAAAACATAAGAACACCTTTCTAGGAATCTCTAGGTCCTCCAGAGCAACTCTGTGGTCAGTATCCACTGGAGTTTGGCCACAGAATCATGCTGGAGAACCTACAAATGCCTAGAGGAGTGTTCTCTCTAGCAAACTCTAGGTCTTCCAATGCAACCTCTGGCAGAAGTTGCCCATAGCGTCAAGCTTTAGGATCTAGAGATTCCTAGAGAAAACAATAAAATCCATGAATAATTACAACTGGAAAAGTCAAAGCCATAATGTGGAAGGATAACACTACTGTGGTGTAAATAATAAAAACTGAAGCCCTTAGTTAGAAATTCTCTATTCTTTTTGCACTCATAGCCCAGAGGTCTCTATGACTGGAAAATGAGAGGGTCATGTAGGCAGTAAATGCCCTTTTATCCCTTTGTCTTGTGTTTTACATATAGATAAGAAGGGGAACTTCCTTCTTGATTTCCAAGGGTTAATCTCCTGTTTACATGGGTGAATCATGAAATTCCTTGTTTAAGAGACAGATGCTTTGTTATAGACTTCCAAAGTTCCTGATGAGTAAATTTCATGTGCTATTTACTTCGATAAATGATAAACAGATCGGCACAAACACAGCCATCTCCAAGGACAGCCCAAAGGTGGTGATGAATGGTAGGATGTCAATGATCTACGATAGAGAGATCTCGTAGCACCTTTGAGACTCACTGAAAGAAAGAAATTGGCTACATGAGCTTTCATAGACTTCAGTCTACTTCCTCAGATGCATTTGGTGGAAGTAGGCTGAAGTCTACAAAAGCTCATGCTGCCAACTTCTTTCTTTCAGTGAGTCTCAAAGGTGCTACAAGATCTCTCTACGTACTGTTTATATAGACCAACATGGCTATATCTTTGAATTCTACCACTATGATCTAAGATGTTAATGTTTCCAAGTTGTAAAAGAGTATAAAAGCTAGACTCTTGAAAACCTTTCACTCATCTTGTTTTGGATCTTTCCAGGTGGACAGATTTCTTCAGAAATAAACTTTTCCCTATGCCTTGGTCATGTTGCTTCTGCTAATGTGGGGTCTCTTCTAAGCTATACGAATCTCACTCTTGCAAAGGGGGACAGAATAAGAAATAAGAATTCCCTTCTCCAGGACATTTTCTTTCAGTCCCTACATTTCCACCATTATAGCAATGTAAACCTTAACCTGAACATTTAGAAATCCAATGTAGGCATTCAGAGAAAGGGGCAGGAAAAGTGATGAGGGGAATACAAGCACGGCACATGAAAGCAGTCCAAGAGGGAACAGTTTTCAATAGCTCTCCTGTTGCAGTGCTCAAAATGGGGAGTGAAAGAAAATTTCATTTGGAGGTCGAATTCTTATTTGTGGAAGGCAATACTCTCATCCTCCTACCAATAGCTATGCCTTTGCTAAAGCATAAGCATGTCTCTAAAGCACAATCCCTTGGTTTGATTCCCATACTGTTTCATGTGCTGTTGTTATGTGCTTCAAGTCATTTCCAACTTAGGGCAACCTTAACATGGCATAGTGCCAGTGCCATCATTCATGTAACTGAGTGTGTTTGTCTTTGCCTTCCTCTGAGACTAGAGAGGGTGACTTGCCCACGTTGCCCCAGGGGGTTTCCATGGCTGAGCAGAGATGTGAATCCTGGTCTCCAGAGTCATAGCCCAGTGCTCAAACCACTATACCGCACTAGATGCCATCATCCATGTGACTTAGACATATACACATTATTGACTTCCTCATCTACCCTTTGCCCTCATCTGTTGTATCCTTCCTGTTGAATTTTAGATTGCAAAGTCATTGGGGAGAGATCTGTTCTCTTGTGATGAGATGACAAGTTCAGTTTTGACATAGTTGTTGTGGGAGAAAGGCAGGAGGAAATACATTGCCTAAGGCCAGGATGGGGGGATGACCCTATGAATGTTGGAGGGAATTTGGAAGGTGGTCCTGCAGTCTGGGAAACAGAAATGAGATGTGATGAACTGGCCAAGAGCATCCTTGTGAGGCAATGTTATAATTTGTATAGTGTGCCAGGCAGCCATTGTCTCTATTCAAGTGATGGACTCATTAAAACTAAACTAGTCACCTCATCACTGTAGCCACCAATTTTGCATTTCCATGGCTATTCATACAGTCTGCTTATAAAAGCCTGTTCCTAGGTACCAGTTCACTCCATGTATCTGAGAAAGTAAACTAAGGGCCCAAACAGACAGGCCAAAATAAAGCTGCTTCGGGTCACTTTGGAGGTATGCTGTTTAAATGATGCATGCATCCTAAGAGGCCGTAAGCCATGCCAAAGCCACGATCCAGTCCTTTTAAGACAGCACCTTCTCCCTGAGATTCCTACCCTTTATCCTGAGAACTAGAGAAGATAATGCAGGCCCTGAAATCTGGAAACACTAAGATCTCCCATCCAAGAACTTGCCCAGCCTGATGCTCTTCAGCTTCCAAAGAAAGACAAGAGATCAGGTGGGATGGAGCTCCACTCACTTGGTCATTGTGATGTGAGGGCAACAAGGGCAACAACAGCAGCATGGTCCAGTGCTGATCCTCACAGGGGTGTCCTTCAAGGCCTTGAGCACGGCCGCCTTCCCCCCAAGCCCTTCCACCATGACCAGCGTCATCAGGTAGAAGCAGACAGCAAAGTACCTGGAAAGGAACACAGAGAAGGAAAAAGCAGCCTTTAGGTACTTTTCATTGACTGGTTCTCCCAGTTCAACCACCAGCTACTGTTAGAAAGAGATTCAGAGACACAGTTCTCTCAACTTGAGTCATACCAGTATGGCCAACTATGGCTGACAGCCATGTCTCTTCAGGGTATAACCAAGAGATTTGTGCTTTTCCTTTGTGTTGTTCCTCCCATCCAAGTACTAACCAGACCTGACTCAAGCTTCCAAAATCAGGTGAGATCAAGTGTGTGTCCACATAAATAAAAAGAATGTGTGGTTAAATAATACCTGAGACGCTGCCTAATATGGCCCTCCCTACAAATCCACAGATTCTTTATCAACAGATTCAACCATCCACAGCCTGAAAATACTTTGAAAATACACAAATCCCCAAAAGCAAAGCTTGATTTTGCTGTTCTATATCATTTTATATATTGCTATTACATTGTATTTAATGCAACTTGAACATTTTGGTATCCATGTAGGGTCTTGGCCCCAAACCTCAATGGACACCAAGGGCCCACTGTACTGAGTCAGACCTTTAGTCCATTGTTAACACACTGACCGGCTGATGTGAAATTGTTTCTCTCAGCCACAACAGGAATGATTAGGATGCCATCCTGGTGAATCAAAGATCCAGCTTTGTTTAGAGAAAGGAATGCATTTCTGTCCCTGACAGGCCAGAATCTGAACGAAATGGGAGCCCTGAGCCACAGACTTGTATGCAAGTCAGGCAAGCTCCTGGAGCCGTATCGCTTTATTAAACAAACCTGGCAGGCAAACAAAAAGACATGTGTTTTCCACATGACTCTCTTCTCTTCAGGTTGTAAAAACATGGGAGAACATTGCAAAGTGATATTTTTGTCAAACAGATTGTTTCAGCTCAGCAAATGGGACATTTTTACAGCCCTTTGCCATGGTTTTACAACCGGAAGAGAACAAAAGAGAACAACATCATGCAGAAGGAGAAAAAAGCACATGTCTTTACCTGCCGGGTTTGTTTAATAATGCGCTAAGGCTCCAATTCACTACTGAAAAGCACATGTGCTGGGAAAATGTCCTCAAGCAAATTCCATAGAAGATTTGACTATAAGCTAGGCTTGATACCCTGCCCCTTGGTATCATAAGGATATATACCAGTGATGGCGAACCTATGGCACGTGTGCCAGAGGTGGCACTCAGAGTCCTCTCTGTGGGCACATGTGCCGTTGGCCCAGCACAGAGTTTGCCAGAGTTTGTTACTAGAAAGCCAGAGGGACATGGCACTTTGCAATAAATAAGTGGGTTTTGGGTTGCAGTTTGGGCACTCGGCCTCTAAAAGGTTCACCGTCACTGATATATACCATGTAACCATCACAGCCATCTTATTCTTCTTGCGGAAATTTTCAGAGACCAATACACAATAGAGGTAAAAGCATTTTTCTGGGTTAACCCATGGGAAGCCATATTTATTCCATTGTCTGGCACCAATTTCTCTTAAAGATTTGGAGGCAGGATTGCTTTTCCATCCTATTAGGGGATGTGACGGGTAGAACATGGGACTATATGCAAAGCTACAACTCTACCATAGAGCTACCAACAACACAAAACTCATTGTTCATTTATTCTTTGATATAGCACTGTGTTTGGGTGTGTGGCTTTTGCATGTTTTGTATTTTTAAATATTCAGCTGCGGTTTTTCTATGTACGATGGGCTCTTGGTATTTGCAGGGGTTTGGTTCCAGGGCACACACATCCTGTGGATACCAAAATCCATGGATGCCCAAGACCCGTTATATACAATGAAATGGCATCCCATATATAAAACAGCAAAATCAAAATTTGCTGTATGGATTTTTTTAAATTATCTAAATATTTTTAAACCCTGGATGGTTGAATCCATAGACACAGAGGGCTGACTGTATATCGTGTGTGTGTGTGTGTGTATTAAAAACCTCATTTTCAGTGAGTGTTATCTATGCCTGAATGAGAAAGAGGGTCACCCCAGGAAGGTACTCACGAGGTAATGGCCATTTCTACCACCGACATGGACCGAGGGACCCAGAGTCCCACAAGGCAAAAGACAGAAACGACCTAGTAAAGAAAGAGGATAAAGTGAAGATCAATATCAGCACTACAGCAGATCATGCTCACTGACTCTGATGGGAGATGGACCAGAGATGGAAGACCATGACAAGAAGCCCCCTTTTTATGGTATCAAGGGACACTTACAGTAGGTCCTGAGCTGCTCCAGATGAGGGTTTTCATCTTGACAAAACAGCGGACCTTCTTAGAAAGATATAGGGCATCTTCTGTGAAGATGACGATGGACAGGAAGGTAAGGAAGGTCACCATGCCAAGAATGGCGAGGTCCACAATGTTCTGCTCTGTAAGTAACAGTAAGCTGATGTTACCACCATGAGGAGGGAGGCTAGTCCAAAACATTATGAAGCCTGAGGAAAAGGCTAAGATGATGCCTTTACCTCACTAACTCAATCCCACCTACAAAAACCATCCAGCTGAAATCATATTTCAGTGTTGGAGACAGAACAAGATCTTCCACTGTGTCTCAGGTGGGCAGCCTCATGACTAGTCTACATGCAGGTGTATTGTGTGAATAAGTGTGAATTTTTGTACATTCGCATAGAGAGATAATTGTCTTCCTAAGCAAATTCAAATCTATTTGCTTTTCTATTCACTCTCCCTCTGACAAAATGTGCAGTTATCCAAACCCATGCAAAGCAGACAGCTGGCCACATGCGTGATCCTCGCATTGCTGTGGACTTCTGCAGATACTCGAGCAAAACTTGAAAGCCTTTTTTCTGTGGAGTTTAAGGAATCCCCCGCACACACATGGAATTCTGGGAACGAAGGGCCAAAATAACATTCCAACCTCTGCTTTGCCATCTTTCCTCCGTAACAGAATTCTATTTTATTTTAGTTTATTTTGGAAGAAACCAGATGGAAGAAGCAATGGACAAATATTATTATAAGTGGAAGACCACTCTGTGTACTTTATCAAATTAGACTCACAAAGTGTCACACTCTTGAAGTTGAAGGCTTTCATGGTCGGCACCTATAGGTTTTTGTGGGTTTTTCTGGTAATGTGGCCAAGGTTTATTCCTGATGTTTTGCCAGCATCTATTATGGCTAGCATCTTCTGAAGATGCCAGCAAAACGTCAGGAAGAAACTCTTCTAAAACATGGCCACATAGCCAGAAAAACCCACAAAAACTATGTCACAATCATGTTTGTTTAGGAAATGCAAACATATCGGGTTGGGGACACTCATTACTGCACAGGTCTTCCAAATTCCCTGTTGCTGTTTCTGTCCTTGATTCTGTCTTCTGTATGCCAGCTTCCATAGCCCCACCTCCCAGTATGTCTTTTGGCTATTATTATTATTATTATTATTATTATTATTATTATTATTAGAGCAATTGTGCAATCATGGCAATCTATTAGTCTAAAAAAAAGATATAAAAGAAATGGGGTTAAATCTGATAGGGAATAGTGAGGAGGGGAGGAGGAAAGGAGTAGAATCATTATAATAAAATTATGACAGCCCTGTTTAAATATCTGAAGGGGTGTCAAATTGAGGATGGAGCAAGCTTGTTTTCTGCTGCTCCAGAGACTAGAACACGGAACAATGGATGCAAGCTGCAGGAAAAGAGATTCCAGCTCAAAATTAGGAGGCACTAACTGACAGTGAGGGCTGTTCGACAGTGGAAGACACTCCTTCCTCGGAGTGGAGTGGAGTCTCTTTCCTTGGAGGTCTTTAAACAGAGGCTGGATGGCCATCTGTCAGGGATGCTTTGATTGAGAGTTCCTGCATGGCAGAATGGGGTTGGACTGGATGGCCCTTGCAGTCTTTTCCAACTCTACGATTCTATGATATTAGCAATCTTATAAACACTTTACTGTCTTAGGTTTATGATTTCAAAAGATAATGATGTTAAAGCACTTAGGTTAACGGATAATGGATGAAAAAACAAGGTTTGAAGAAATTCTGCAAAGAGAAGCAGCATCACTTTGTAACACTCGGTAAAATAATTATTTTTAATGGGATGACAAGTAACATTGGAGTTTATCACATGTGAGGAATTTCTCTTAATTTGAAATGATAATAAAGTGGGGCAAGAACGCATTCACATAAAGTCGCTAGTTTAGCGAAGTTACATGAATGCGAATTGCATTCGAACTGGCTTCCCATTGCCCAAAAATAGCATGCCATTGCCCAAAATTGCGTGTGGTAGTCTATCACGCAATAACATAAAACCCCATGATTGCATTCAGATTGCCATTGGATTATACTTTCAATTTCCCTTGTCTGTTAAACTCCATTGACGGAAGTTAATAACAAGGAATCAAGGAACAAGAGTAAAGATATATATATCAGAACAAATGTCAACAGTAATTTTTTTAAAAATTAAAAAAAAGGAAGTGGACTTTTGAGTATTAAAAGAAAGCATTGTATAGTACAGTACATTGGAATTTAGACATTGCCACACAAGTCCCATTTTTGCCGCAATTGTACTTGTTAAAGAAAACAGAATGATATTGTTTGTGAGCAGCCATTATCACATGTCTTGCCAATGACATGGCTGTGTCTGTTACCATCATCATGGTCTTTCCTGGAGTGCCCTATAACCCCACACCTTCTTGCCTTTTTCCCTACCCAACCTGCCTTTTTCATTACCCAGATCCCCCCCGGGGGTGGTGAACCAGTTAGGATGGTCCACCCTCGAAGGCTGATGGAACCTGAGAGGTTCCAAGAAGCCTTAGAGGGGCTCACGGTTGGAAATGATGGCGACTCTGTTGATGCCCTCACCGGTATCTGGAATACCGGCATTTCCAGGGCTATACACAGGATCGCTCCCAAGCGCCCTCTCAGGCCTGCTTCCAAACATAAGCCCTGGTATACGGAAAATCTCCGGGCGAGGAAGCGGGTTCTGCGACGGCTAGAGTACCGTTGGCGGAAACACCTTTGCTTAGACGACAAGGCTCTCCTAGACCAACTGTTAGAGGACTACGGAGAGGCAATACGAGCAACAAAGAATTCGTTCTATGGTGCCCATATTGCGTCCGCGGAGTCGCGTCCGGCAGAGTTGTTCAGGGTGGTCAGGGAGCTAACTCAGCTCCCTCCCGCCCTGAACCAGATCCTTGAACCTTCTAAGGCCTGCTGTGACTTGTTTAACGACTTTTTTGCGGATAAAACATCTCGGATAAGCGAAGGTCTGAACGCCGACATTTTAGCAGAACCTAGGGTAGATGTGTCCAGAGCCTCTGTGGACTATGTTAAACTGGATCAGTTTGAGTTGGTGAGTACCGAGGATGTGGACAAGATCCTCGGAAGTGTTTGGAAAACGACCTGCTCTCTTGATCCCTGTCCCTCGTGGTTAGCGGCCCAGGGGGGGCCGGCGGTAACATCTTTGTTACGCCGGATAATCAATACATCTTTAAGGGATGGGCTATTTCCATTGGATCTTAAATTGGCCATAGTAAGACCGATCCTAAAAAAGCCCTCCCTTGACCCCCTGGTACATAATAATTATCGGCCTGTTTCGCTGCTACCATTTTTGGGAAAGGTGATCGAGAGGGCGGTTGCGATCCAGCTTCAGGCGGTCTTGGATGAAACGGATTATCTGGACCCATTTCAAACTGGCTTCCGGGCGGGTTACAGGGTTGAGACGGCCATGGTCGCCTTGGTCGATGATCTCCGTCTGAGCATCGACAGGGGAAGCGTGTCCCTGTTGGTGCTCTTGGACATCTCAGCGGCTTTCGATACCATAGACCATGGTATCCTTCTGGGGCGCCTCGCAGAGGTGGGAATCGGAGGCACTGCGCTCCAGTGGTTCCGTTCCTACCTCTCGGGGAGGTCCCAGATGGTGCAGCTGGGAGACGTGTGCTCCGATGAGAGGCCCCTTAAAACTGGGGTCCCTCAAGGGGCCATTCTGTCTCCCATGCTATTTAACATTTACATGAAACCGCTGGGAGAGATCATCCGGAGACATGGGGCGCGGGGTTATCAGTACGCTGATGACACCCAAATTATTTTCTCTATGTCTCCGACTGATGCAGTGACTGGGGATGGCGTCTCTCCTCTCGTGGCCTGTCTGGAGTCAGTAATGGGCTGGATGAGGGAAAACCGACTCAAATTGAATCCAGAGAAAACGGAGGTACTAGTGATAGGTTCCCCTGGTCCAGGAATGGCGGTGGTTCCACCTGTCCTGAACGGGGTCACGCTCCCTGTGAAGGACTCCGTGCGCAGTCTGGGGGTGCTTCTTGACTCGTCTCTTCACCTGACTGCTCAGGTGAATGCGACGGTCAAGAGCACTTGTTATCAGCTTCGGCTGATTCGCCAGCTGCGCCCATACCTGGCCCAGAGGGACCTAGAAACTGTTGTACATGCTCTGGTAACTTCGAGACTGGATTTCTGCAATGTACTCTACATGGGGCAACCCTTATACCAAACTCGGAAGCTGCAAATGGTGCAAAACATGGCAGCCCGGCTGGTCACTGGTGCGTCCAGGACCAGCCATATAACACCAGTTTTAAAAGATCTTCATTGGCTGCCCATTCGCTTCCGAGCTCAATATAAGGTGTTGGTAATTACCTATAAAGCCCTAAATGGCTTGGGCCCAGGATACCTGAAGGACCGCCTCTCCCCGTACATTTCGCCTCGCACTCTCAGAACGTCTGGGCAGCAGCTACTGAAGGTGCCTGGGGCTAGGTTGGCCTCCACCACTCGGAGGTCGTTCTCCATAGCTGCCCCAGCCCTTTGGAATGCGCTGCCCACAGAGCTCCGCTCGTCCACCACCCTGGCCCAATTTAGGAAGGACCTCAAAACCTTCCTATTCCAACAGGCATTCCCCGAGTAAATATCCTGTGGGCCTCCCTCCTCTCTTTCGTGGCCAAGAGGTTGGGCTTTGGGGCTTTACTGTTGGTTTGTTTTTAAATATGTTTTTATTGGAATTGTTTGTATTTTAATTATGTTGTGAGCCGCCCTGATCGGAGGAAGGGCGGCATATAAATAAAAATTTTATTATTATTTATTTATTATTTTCACTTTCTAATGCACTTCTGGAGTTCTGCTGATGTGATTTAAGTTTTAAAAGGGTGAGAGAAAAGGGGAACAGCAAGGGAGAGGGGGCAGAGGAGGAGAGGAGGGGGTATTGACCCTACATGACCGCCAATATTAGAACTGATGCGGCAGCAAAGTTTCGCGCACGAGGAATACTTGGACTGCTGCACAATTAAGAATAATAATAATAATTTGTTTTATTTATATACCACTGTTCCAAAGATCATAGCAGTGAACAGCAAGTAAGCTAATTTGCCCCCAACAGTCTGGGTACTCATTTTAGCGACCTCGGAAGGATGCAAGCCTGAGTCGAGCTATTGGAAGCTATTGGAAGGTTTTCCCCATCAATGAAAAGGGATGCCCTAACTACACATCATATACACAGCAGCTATGGGTTGGAGGCAATGCTGTGCGATAAGTATCACCAAAGACACTATTTTACAATTATAATTGCAGTTTAAAAGCTTTGTGGGATAAGCCCCTCAGTCTCCTTTTATTCTTCCACTGTGAATACAGTCAGTCCTCCGTATCAACAGGTTCCAGACCTCCCTGGAAGATACCAAAAAACGTGGGGCCTCAAGTCCCATTACTGTCAATGGATGCTGACGTGTGTGTGGATGCGTTGGTGTGGCTGCATGCATGTTCCACCATTAACAATAATGGGGCAGAGCTCCATCTGCAGATGGCTAGCCTGTGGATTCGGAGGGCCATGTGTACATGCTTTCCTTTTTTGTTATTGTTATTCCATTATTTATTTATTTAGCTTGTATGCCACCTTTGTCCCAGACCCAGATAAAACCATTTTAAAAACTTTACAATAATTAAAAAAAACAATTAAACTAATCTGATTAAACAGTATACATTTACATAAAAATATACAGGAGTTAAAAAGCATAACCTCCGTTGAGGTTGCAGGAGGATACCGATATGGGAATAGCTCACATCTTGAAGCATCTTTAGCCAGACTTACGTTGGAGTAACTGCAGAGCCCTTGGCGGATGGGAAAAGCAAGCGGCTGGGATGCTAAAATTGGAGATCAACAGATGGACCAGTTCAGGTGGAAACCTGTAGGACAAGAGGAAGGTGGAAGAAGTGAGGCACGGGATAGTTGTATACCACCCTGACCACAGCTTACCTTGACTGACTTGGAAAGCTAAACAGGAGAAAGCTTGGTTAATCTGTGGATGGGAAACTTCCACAGGATAATGCCAGGGATTGCCAGGTAGGGCAACAAAAGTCCCTTGCTGGATGTCCTGGAGAGCTACTGCTACCAACCAGAGTTGACCATACTGAGTTAGGTGGACTGCCGAGAATGCAGAGGGGTCTGGGAATCCAGAAGGGTTCAGTCCAGCCTACAATCCTCATTGTTGTTGTGTGTCTTTAAGTTGTTTTTGACTTAAGGTTGGTAGTTCGTTGTGGCACCTGAGGTCTCTGACAAACAAGGGCAAATGTCTCACAAAACTACAGTTCCCTTGATCCCATAGCATTCAGTTAAAATGAAACTAATGTGCTATAACTGTGTACAGCAGTATGAATGGATCAAAGTCAGGAATAGGTTCTGGAGTCACGCCTTGCTCCACACAAACTATTCTGGCATTTCAGGCAGACGGACTGAGCATAGAATCATAGAATCATAGAGTTGAGGTAGATCCTCAGAGACCATCCAGTCCAGCTCCATTCTGCAATGCAGGAATACACAATCAAAGCACCCCTGACAGATGGCCATCCAGCCTCCAAAGACCTCCAAAGACAGAGACTCCACCATACTCCAAGGCAATGTATTCCACTGTCAACCAGTCTTACCATCAGGAAGTTCTTCCCAATGTTAAGGTGGAATCATTTTTCTATAGTTTGCATCCATTGTTCTGGGTCTTATTCTCTGGAGCCCCAGAAAACAAACTTGCTCCATCCTCAGCAGGACATCTCTTCAAATATTTCAACATGGCATTCATATAATCTCTTAACCTTCTCTTCTCCAGGGTAAACATATCCAGCTCCCTGAGCCACTCCTCATAAGACTTGTTTCCGGACCTTTCAGCAGCAGTTGCCTAAATCCCACAGAGTGGAACCAAAGACTCTCTTTGCTATCCAGCACTCCCTACAAAACCCAGATGGATCTTCTATGGTGCTTACCTGGGATCTGGCACCAAATTTTCCAAAGCCTCCATGCTGATTCTTCCTTTCTGAGCAGTTCCCCCCAAATTCTTGACCCACTCCACCAGCAGAAATGTTCTAAATCCAGTCTCCAGCCCCAGCAGACCTGTGTTGCCCCTTGTTTGCACAGCAAGGTCAGAGTCCTACGGCTTTGTTCCTCTGCCGAGAAAAATCAAGGACGGGCTGTTTGTTTGTTTGTTTCTTCTTCTTTTTTCAGAAAACCGATTCACTTTTCAGCGGCCCACTTTGTTGTTCTGTCCTCTCCCTTTGCTGGCATGCTGGCAGGTTCAGTGACAGGGAGGCCGTGTCGGCTTCAAAGATGTGTCACCTGGGTTAATGAACCAGGAAGGGGAGGCCAGGCGGCAATGTGGAGTGAAGGGTATTTCCAACGTCATACTGACAACTGGCCAAGAAAATATTTGCCACAGTCTTCCTCCCCTCTCTTCTTCCTCTTCTGCTGGCCTCCGACCCTATATTGCATTTCTTCTCTTGTTATTTTTCACATGGAGCTGCTTTCCGGCAGCAACAGATGGTGGATGTTTTGCTGTGGGACTGGTGTAAACTTTAAAGGATAGAGTGCGTAGAGTACATCTACACTGTAGAAATAATGCACTTTGACACCACTTTAACTGCCATGGCTCTAGCCTACAGAATCTCGGAATTTGCAGTTTGGTGAGGCACTAGCACTCTTTGGCAGAGGAGACTAAGGACCATGTAAAACTACAAACCATAGATTCCACAGGATGGAGCTACAGCACTTAAAGTGGTGTTAAACCGCATTATTTATGCAGTCTAGATGTAACTACAGAATCATATCCAGTCAAAAATCTACCAAACAGCAATACCTTTATTGGCCAACCAAAATTCACAATATAGATGTTGCAAGCTTTGAAAGCTCCACTGGCTTCTATCATCATCATCATCATCATCATCATCATCATCATCATCATCAATTTATATCCCACCTACTCCGACTAGGACCGTGGCATTTTACAGTAAAACAGTCCAATATACAATAAAATAATACACAGTAATCCCAAATTCTACCTTTCCCCCTTAAAATAATGATTAAATCACAAGTACATTAAAAAGATTCATACTAAAAAATGAATTAAGTTGACTAAAACCGGAATGATAGGGTACAAGGTAATCGATGGAATAGACTGCACAATAGTCAATTCAATGGGAGGCTGAAAACTACCCAAGAAAGGCCTGTTGGAAGAGGTCCGTCTTGACAGCTTTCTTAAAGCTGTCTAAGCTTGCAGTGTGACTGATCTCATCCGACAGGCCAGCCATTCCATAGTTTGGGAGCAGTTGCAGAGAGGATTCTCTGGGTCACCATAGTTGTTCTGGTCTTCACCGGTTGTAACACATTCTTTCCAGAGGACCTGAGGGTTGGATTATACGAAAGGAGGCAATCCCATAGGTAGGTTGGAGCCAAGCCATGTAGGGCTTTAAAGGTCATAACCAACACCTTGTACTGTGCCTGGAAAACAATGGGCAGCCAGTGGAGTGATTTTAGGATCGGTATTATATGGTTATATGGTCACTCCTAGTTTTTCCGGTGACCAACCTGGATTCCATATTCTGAACTAACTGAAGTTTCTGGACTAAGCACAAGGGTAGCCCCATGTAGAGCGCATTGCAAAAGTCAAGTCATTAGGTTACCAGAGCATGTACCACAGTTTCCAGGTCCCCCGGTTCCAGGAAAGGGTGCAGCAATCCAATATATCTCCATCCTCATAGAAAGAGTTAGAAGATGAAGAACAGGTAAAGAGGTAGTACAGGAATACCTGGCTACACTAAATGAATTCAGGTCTACAGGGCATAATAAACTACATCCAAGGGTATTAAAAGAACTGGTGGGAGTAATCTCAGAACCACTGGCAATAATCTATGAGAATTCCTGTAGAACAAGAGAAATCTCAGAAGAGCGGAGGAGGGCAAATGTTGTCCCCATCTTCTAAAAGGGTAAAAAGAGGATCCCAACAATATCGCCTAGTCTGCCTGAGGTCAGTATCGGGAAAGATTCTAGAGCAACGCATTAAACAGACAGTCTGTCCGCATTTAGAAAGGAATGTCGTGATTACTAAAAGTCAGCATGGGTTTCTCTAAAAGAAGTCATACCAGACTAATCTTCTTATTCTGCTTCTTTTTTTTTTTTTTTTTTTTTGGATGGAGATACAACCTTGGTAGATGAAGGGAATGCTTTGGATGTAGTGTATCTTGATTTCAGTAAGGCCTTTGACAAGGTCCCCTGTGATGTCCTTGCAAAAAAGCTAGAAAAAATGTGGATTACACAATACCACTGTTACATGGATCAGTAGCTGGTTGACCAACAAACCCAAAGGGTGCTCAGCAATGACTCCTTTTCATTCTGGAGAGATGTGACCTGTGGTATGTCACAGGGTTCTCTGTCCTGGGCTCAGTGCTATTTAATTATCTTTACAAATGACTTGGATGATGGAATAGAGGTCAAACTTATCAAATTTGCAGATAACACCAAATTAGGAAGGGTAACCAATATCCCCATTTAAACACACTACACAACTCAAAGCAAAATTGTAGACATCACCATGACTCCAACTCTGCCACTTTCCAACCTCTGTGTGTTATTTTGATATCATTGCCTAATGAAAAAACCGTGAGCCTCAGAATCTAGCATGATGTGTTTTTCAGTTTTTGGAGAGCAAGCATGGCATAGCAATTTGAGCGTTGGATTACACCTCCGGAATCCAGGGTTCGAATCCCAGCTCAGACATAAAACCCATGGAGTGACCTTGGCCAAGTCACATGCTCTCAGCCTCAGGAGAAGGCAATGGGAAACCTCCATTTGAACAAATCTTGCCAAGAAAACCCCATGACAGTTTTGCCTTAGGGTCGCCATATGTCAGAAACAACCTGAAGGCTAACAACAACAATAAAGGGATGGCCACAATAGTTTGGGACGCTTGGGGGAGGGGTCCATTTTTGTTGTTGTTGTTGTTGTTGTTTTTTAATGGTCAACGTGGCTGCCTCAACACCTTTCAGTGAGGCTGACTCTACAGTCAGGGTCAGGGACCAAAAGGTTTTTGAATTTGCCTGAAAGAGAGAACCAGAAGTGTGGGAAGACGTGGGGGAAAGAAATGGGTTATGGACTTGGATCTGGGATGGGTTAGGGTGGAGTAGTAAACTAGGAGAAAGGAAGGAAGAGAGAGAAAACTTGAGCAGGTCTAGTTTATGTTGTGACACAGAAGTAGGAGTGAAAGTGATATGAACAACGGAGAAGGCAGGGAGACTTGGACAAGGAAATACTTGCACTGGGGAAAAGGGAGAGGTTGGGCTCCAGGCAAGCTTTAGCAAAACATACCCTCCAACATTTCATAGACAAAAACCGGGACACGTGTGGCCAAGCAACACCAGAAAGTGCTCAGGATAGTATTACCTGAATTGCACGGGTTCCTGAATTCAATGGAGAAATTAATTTAGGGATCAAATTAGCCTCGCAGCAGCACTTTCCTTTCCCCTATAAAGCCTCCAGACCGGTATTGCAGTCCTGTGCCATCGAGTGGACTTCACATTATGGTAACTCTGCAAATGGGAGACCCTCAAGATCCCTGATCAAGCTTTGAAAACAAAGGGCAGACCTTGACGCAGACAATCCTTGATGAAGACAATCCATCTGTCATGCTGGCTGGTCGGATCTTGGTTAGCACCAGAGTTGTTGTTGTGTGCCTTCAAAGTCATTTCCAATGTGTGACAACCCTAAGGCAAACCTGGCTGCACCTACACTGAAGAATTCATATCTTAAGTGCCATGGTTCCATGCTATGGAATTCTGGGATTTGCTGTTTTGTGAGATATTTAGGCTTCTCTGTCAGAGGGCCCTGGGGCCACAACAAACTACAGATCCCAGAATTCCATAGGATGGATTCTTAGCAGTTAAATCAGTTAAATCTGAAGTGTGGCAGCAGCCCCTATCACAGGGTTTCCTTGGCAAGATTTATTCAGAGAGGATTTCCCTTTGCCTTCCTCTGAGGCTGAGAGAGTGTGACTTGCCCAAGGCCACCCAATGGGTTTCCATGGCCAAAGGGGATTCAAAACCTGGTTTCCAGGGTTCAGTGCTCAATCTAGTACACTATGCTGGCTCTCCCATGTAGAGTAGGCCGATTGAATCAATAATTGAATGTTACATCAACATGTAAGTAAAACCATCTGATTCAGTTATTCCATTCTAGATAGAACAAACAGGATCAGGCCTGGGGTCCCCCTATTTTTCTAATGCCTTCAACGTTTCATTTCCTTATCATTTTTTCCCAGTGTCTATGATACTTTGGAGCTGGTATGGCGTAGTGGTTTGAGTGTTGGAGACCAGGGTTCGATTCCCAGCTCAGCCATGAAACCCACTTGGTGACATTGGGCAAGTCACACTCTCTCAGCCTCAGGGGAAGGCAATGGCAAACCTCCTCTGAACAAATCTTGGCAAGAATACCTCATGACAGGTTAGCCTTAGGGCCACCATAACAATGATAGGCACACAAAAACAACAATGACAGTTTGTGTGTAAGTGCTTAGTTTCATCATTTTGGGCTCTCATCTAAGGAGTTTATCACACTGGGGCTAATTCTGGCATTAAAGAGAGATTAAAGTGCATTTAAAGTATCCCATAAATAAAGTAAAAATGGCGAGTAACTGCAAAAATAAAGTGATATCAGAAATGCATTGTTGTTGAAATTCCAAAACTCAAAAGATGTGTGTTAATGCTTCTTTGTGACCACTTTATTGGTGGGTTTTGTGCGCCGTTGTGAGAAAATGTTTTGCGTAATTACGTGATTTTTCCGGGATAAATTCCCGATTTCCTTCATGTGATAAACTGCTAAGTTCAGGCTTGATTTGCACTGAGACCTATCCATGTGTCTTTTTGACAGTCCATGGCTTCCGCAGAACTCTCCTCTGCAAATGAGCTCCGTTTCTTCCTGCCGTTGCAAGTGAGTTCATTGTCTTCCTTCCTTCGCTGTCCAGTTTGCACATATGACACGTCTCTTGGGAAACGCCTTCCAGGGAACTGAGGAGGCTGCTAAAGAAATGATAGGCGGGCATTTTCCCAGAACAATGACCCAAGAGAGAAGAGCTCTCTTCTAAGTAAGGAAAAATTGCAATTAGGAGAAAAGAATTCTAGAGAAGCAATTCATTTAAAGAACTCCATACAATTAATTTAATAAATAAAATAGCATAAAAATAATTGTCTCAAAGCATACTCTCCATCTGCCCCAATTTGGCAGGGACAGTCCCCATTAATGCTCTGCCACCCCACATTTTCAACTACTTTTAAAGTGTTTTTATATACATTCCACATTCTAAATAATTAACCACCTCCCAATAACTGATTTCCAAAGACAGACAACATTAACCTGTATTAAGTTTAACTTATTTGATGATTTCAAATTGATTGTTGTTTCATCTTTTATAATTCCTTAGTATAACTGAATCTGCTTCTCTAATTTCTTTACTCATTTGTAATACCACTTTCTTATTCTTTGTTAGTTCCATGCTTCCGTATTTCCATACCCATTCCTATTGTTTTTCTATCATGTCTGCTGATCTATAAAGACGTATATAAAGCCTAAAGCTGGAAATGTAACATAAAGAAAAGAGATAGTAGTCCTTGGGGATATCCCAGATAGAAAGAAATGGTTTAATTACGTTTATATAAGGTAAAACCAACCGGGAAAGAAAGATACAGAGCTATTTAATTAAGCAAACAGATAGATTATATATTTGAATGTATTTGTTTGTATATGATTTGTATTGTTAGTTTGTTTTATATGTGGAAGTTTGTGAGTATTTGTATGTCTTTTCTTTTCTTTTTTGTATATTATATAATAATTTTTTTAAAAAAATAAGTGTTTTAAATGTCCTGTTTTCTCTCTTCTCCTCCCACTTTCCTCATTGGTCCTCAGCTAACTGCAATTGCTGAATACAGTGGTGCCTCGGGTTACGAATTTAATTCGTTCCGCGGCCGCTTTTGTAACCCGAAAAGCCTTCGCAAGCCGAAATGCCATAGGCGCTAATGGGGAAAAGCCGCGTTTCGTGTGAAAAAGCGCCGAAAAGCACCAAAAATTTTCTTCGTATCCCGAAAAAACATTCGTAACCCGGAACAATTATTTTCTATGGGATTTTTTCGTATCCCGGAAATTTCGTAACCTGGGTATTTCGTATCCCGGGGTACCACTGTATTGGGTCTAAAGTGCAAAAGTAGGAGGAGGGTGCCTTCAGGTTTCTGCCTTATGGCAACCCTAAAGCAAACCTGTCAAGCGGGTTTTCTTGGCAAGATTTGGTCAGAGGAGGTTTGCCATTGCCTTCCCCTGAGGCTGAGAGAGTGTGACTTCTTGCCCAAGGCCATCCAGTTGGTTTCATGGCTGGAAAAACATTAATTTGCAGTCAATACCATAAATAATAATAACAACAACAACAATAATCAATTTAGTAGGAGAGGAGACAAATGGAGAAGAGAGGAAGCATGGTGAGGAAACAGAATCATGCCCTTCCCAGTAGACTCAGGCAAAAACAAACTGCTGCAACATCCCTAGTTTGTTCTTCCTTGTTATTAACTTTTGCCATCTTGATCACACTCTGGATGCATCTGCACTGCAGAAATAAATGCAGTTTCACACTACTTTTAACTGCCATGCTTCAATGCTATGTAATCCTGGGCTTCATTTTTTGAGGCATGAAGTCTCTTTGACAGGACAGGCTAAACTGCTCACAAAACTACAAATCCCTGAATTCCATGGTATTGAGCCATGTCACTTACAGTGGTGTCAAACTGCATTGTTTCTGCAGTGCAGATGCAACCTTTGACATTGCTCATCCACAAGTGCTTCAGTTTTGGGTACGAAAGGAGACATCCTATGATCGCAAACAGAGAGCACTCACATGCTTCGGATCTGGTAACTATGCCCAAAACATTTTTGTATTTCCATACTACAGTCAGCCCTCTGTATCCACGGATTTTTTTTTTTATCCATGGATTTAACCACTCACTGCTTGAAAATATTAAAAAATAATATATATTCCAAAAGCAAAGCTTGTTTTGCCCATTTTATATAAGGGAAACCATTTCTCTATGCTCTAGTTTATCATGGGACTTGAGTATCCATGGATTTTGGTATCCATAAGGATCCTGGAACCAAACCCAGAAGATACCAAGAGCCCACTGTACCCAGTAATAATACATTAATACCACTTTAACTGCCATGACTCCATCCTATGGAATCCTAGGATTTGTAGTTTCATGAGATGCTTGGGATTCCTAGAGGCTTCCCTTCCCTTCATAACTTTGCCTGACACCTCTCTTTGGATGTCTAAACTATTTCTACATGAATCCCATTTGGGGAGAAAGGTGAGATAGAAATCTAATAAATGAATGAATAAATACCCCACAAAGTTTTACATGACTCCAGTGCTAGAAATCTGCAGATGGAAGGAAAATTTCACAGAAGGCGCTGAATTCGTAAGCGCAGAGCCAGTGCCCGCATTTCACTATTGTCATAAAACAAGAAAGTACAACAACATCCAAATTCAGCAAAACAGTGACATCTTTATTGTGCCAACCCAAATGCACAAAAGGCATGGAAAAAAGAAGAGAGCGTGCTGAACTTTGTTGAGGAGCATGCACGATTATATTGAAAAAAAGGTGATCCTGATAAAGGGTCAACTCCCAGAAGCCTTTGCTCCTCGGACCCATAAGTGAGCATCTTCTGTGGTCACTATGGTGATGTTCCACAGTAAAGGAGCCCCCTTTTCCTGCCTTCCGCTGCCTCTGCTATGTCACAGTATCACCATGGCAATAGATGGAAAGGGGTTCCATCCATCCAGGCCCAGCTTCACAATTGCTCCAGCAGCCTTTCCATAAGACATGGGGCCCGGTCAAGATGGATGCCATGTCCTCTGCTCCGGCATCTTCGCCTCTTTCCATTTCAGCACCCTCCTGGGTCTCAGCTGCCTCTTTTTTACCTTCCCGTAAGTAGGATACTTGTTCAAGCTATGTTTCTTGCCATTGTGTAAAGAGCATATAATCACTTTTAGTTATGATCAGAATGGTGGTTTAGTGGTTTGCGTCTTGAACTATGACTGGAGATCAAAGTTCGATTCCCAGCTCAGCCACAAAAGCCAATGGGTGAGTTTGGGCAAGTCAAACTGTTGATAGTTTTTTGTAGGTTTTTCGGGTTATGAGGCCGTGTTCTAGAAGAGTTTATTCCTAACGTTTTGCCAGCATCTGTGGCTGCCATCTTCACAGATGCTGGCATGGGAGTGAGTGAGGTGTGTATAAACACACACAGTGTGACCTCATATATACTGTATACCCCACTCACTCCCATTCTCTGAAGATGCCAGCCACAGATGCTGGCAAAACATCAGAAATAAACTCTTTCAGAACACGGCTGCATAGCCTGAAAAAAACCACAAAAAACTATGGATCCTGGCCATGAAAGCTTTCAACTTCACATCAAACTCTTGATTTGCTCTATGAGCCCACAACTTCTTTTCTAAAAAGTTTGTCCCTTCAGTGTCCTGGAACCACAATCTAGTGCCAACTTCTTTTTCTTGTTTGGTTTTGTTTCCCCAGATGCAGCTGGCTAGCCCTCCACGTCTCCTGGGCCTTTCCCATTATCTGTGCCCACCTTCTTATCCCAACCATTCTTTACTTCCTCCTCACCAGTTTCACAGACACAGGAATCCTTTACAAAGGTAAGAGATGGAGCTGTTATACCTGACAGGCAATATGTGGAATGGATACAGTGCGCCTGTGTCATATGCGAGCATGCCACACGTGGCTTTCAGCCCAAGCCTCCACAGAGGCCAGGGAAGGGAGTGGGGGCCGGGAGGAGGCTGCTTCCCACCGCAGTGATCACCGCGATGAGGAGCAGCCCTTGCATCCTTCCCGGCCTGAAAAGGTCCTACATTTTAAAGCCTTGTCCTACATTTGTCCCGGTTCGGAGCTCCTCAGTTATGGCAACCCTATCCGGAACAGATCCTCCGCATAAGGGAAAGGCGCACTGTATTTTCTTTAATACTGTGGCAGTCAACCTTTTAGGCAAGTGATACCACAGGTCAGAGATATCAGCAAGCAAAGGGATCTTGCAGCACCTTTGAGACTAACTAAAAGACAGAAGTTTGTAGCATGTGCTTTTGTAGACTGAGCTTTAGGCAACATCCTTGCCTTGTCCTCCAGTGACCATTGTTACAACTGACTAAAGCTGCGCCCTCATCCAGGGAATTGTAGTTTGCTGTGGCAACAGAGCTCTCCGTCAGAGAAGTCTAAATGTCTCCAAAATTACTTTCCCTAGAATTCCAAGCACTGAGCCATTGCAGTTAAAGCCAGTGGCATCACTATGGGGGTGCGGGGGCTCTGGGCAGCACCAGATGACTCCCTAAGGAGGGTGGCACCACCGCTCCTCAGACATACTCCTTTCGGCAGAAACAGGCTCTGGCATTCACCTGTGTGTCTTTAAATGCTGAACTGATGGTGTTAGTTGGGTCAGGCTCAGTAGGAGGAGAGGCCCCAAGGTTTTTATGAAAACAAATTAAAATTTCAAACCTTTTAATTTTAAAAAATATATTTTTAACATTTTTAAAGGCATCACATTTATCTTTAAGCACATGAAACAATGTATATGTAAATACACTTATTCTTTGCATATGATATCTTAATTAAAGGTACAATTTTAATTTTGCTAGTTTTTTTTAATATCACAACTATTACCATTACATTCAGTGATGTATGGGAATTACAATTTATGAGTAACCTTAGTACAAAAAGGAAACATTATTAAGGATTCTGTGTGGTGTGGGATGGGAGGAGATCAATAAGTAACATCATGACATACCACACCGGGTGACACCAACCCAAGACAACCAGTGGAATAATAATATCATATACATAATCTAGAAAATGATCATTCAGCAAAAAGTAGATTCTTTCAAAGCAACCATAATGTGAGGCATCCTTTCCCTACAACCTAAAAAAATAACATCAAGGGAACAATCATATAGATAAGGTATGATGTCCAATAATTCAGTTATAAGTCCATTGAAAAAAGATATAAAATTCATGACGTTTTTGATGTAACTTTTAAAGGGCATGAATTTTGAAGATCCTATGACATGAAGGGGTGGGTGGAGAGAAGTGCCCTACTTGCCTCAAAGGACCACTGGGTGACACCAACTGCACCGGGTGACACTGCTGGTTAAAACAGTGTCAAACTGGATTATTTCTCCAGTGCAGATGCAGCCTCTATTGCGTTATCCCCTTACTCTTTGTTTAATGCTAAAAGGTCCACCGCATTGTAAGCTTTCTTCAAAAGGGAGATGCTCCCCCCTCACCCACCTATTGCAAGTTGGGCAACTAGGTCTTTGTGCGAAATGGACACCCTTCTCTCCTGGGTTGCTATTGTGTTATTGTGATGGAGCATGTCCAGAGGAGGGTGACTAAAATGATGAAGGGACTGGAAATCATGCCTTACAAGGAGAGACTTAGGGAGCTGGGTATGTTTAGCCTGGAGAAGAGATGGATAAGAGGTGATATGATAGCCCTGTTTAAATATTTGAAGGGATGTCATATTGAGGATGGAGCAAGCTTGTTTTCTGCTGCTCCAGAGACTAGGACCCGGAGCAATACAATCAAGCTACAGAAAAAGAGATTTCAACTAAACATTATGAAGAACTTCCTGACAGTGAAAACTATTCAACAGTGGAAGACACTCCCTCGGAGATTTTGCTGGAGTCTCCTTCTTTGGAGGTCTTTAATTAGAGGCTGGATGGCTATCTGTTCGGGGTGCTTTGAGTGTGACTTCCTGCATGGCAGGGGGTTGGACTGGATGGCCCTTGCGGTCTCTTCCAACTCTATGATTGTATGCTTCTATGAAACCCCCTCCTCACTTCTCTCCTGCCATCCCATCCACCTGCAGGCATTGACGAAGAGCTGATGAACCAGGCTGTGACCATGACCGATGCCAACCAGCACTGGTGCAACAAATGCCAGCTGTACTGCCTGCGCCACACCTTTCATTGCTCCTGGTGCAACACCTGTGTGGAGGTAATGGCGGGGGGCACAAATGCCACTAAACAACAACAATACGGAAGTGACCTCCAAAGTCCACTTCTGGGTTTGGAAAGCAGCCATTCTTTTGATGTTAAACAGTAGCTGAGGAAGATCTGGTCCCCAGTTTCAACCATGAATTGCCACTCCTAAAGACTCCATTCACACTACACAGCCCTAGTGCTATGATTCTGCTTTAAATGCAACCTGTGGGATCCGGGGATTGGTAGTTTGGTGAAGCACTAGAGCTCTCTGGATAAAAATTCTAAATTGGTTGTTGTTGCTGCTGCTGTTGTTGTTGTTATTGTTGTGTGCCTTCAAGTGTAGATGCAGCCATAGAACCACAGAATACCTGAAAGGTGAAGAACAGGTAAAGAGGTAGTACAGGAATACCGCGTTCTATGTGTGTATTGTGTACCTCCAAGTCATTTCCGACTTATGGAGACCCTATCACAGGGTTTTCTTGGCAAGATCTGTTCAGGGGAGGTTTTTGCCATTGCCTTCCCCTGAGGCTGAGAGAGTGTGACTTGTCCAAGACCACCCAGTGGGTTTAATGAGTGAACAGGGAATTCTAAACACACCTGCCTAAAACAAGCCCTCCAACATTTCACAGTGGAAAACCAGAACACATGTGGCTAAGCAACATCAGATTGTGATCAAGATGGCAAAAAGGTATTGATCATAACTTAGGAGAGACTACAGCAGTTTAACTTAACCCACACTGAGTTAAGTGAGTGCAAACTACCTTTGCACTTTGAACTCATTTTGCAGCAACTGGAATAAGCTGAAGAGAAAGGGAGGAAGTGGGAGGAGAAGAGAGAAAGCAGGACATTTTAAAATAGCTGGAAAAGCAGGAGGACAGAGGATTAAAATCAGGATACTTTCTGCCACACTGAGACAGTTGGAGGTTATGCTCATCTGGAAACGCAAGGCTTCCATAGGATGAAAACAAGGCATTTAAACTGGAACTATAGCACCATAATTGTGTAGCGTAAACCACTGTTACTTTTAGGGTCAGAAAAGGGGAATTCTGGAAGGGTTGTGAGCTGAAAAACCAGCCTTGCATATGGTCTCAAGGCAGCAGATTCTCACCCCTGGTCTAACTCATGGCATGGCAAAGGCCAGGTTTTGGGGAGCCACATTGGCTACATCTGAACAGCAGAAATGATCCAGTTTGACACCGCTTTAACTACCATGGCTCCATCTTATGGAATCCTAGGATTTGTAGTTTGTTGTAGCACCAGAGCTCTCTGACAGAGAAGGCTAAATATCTCACAAAACTACAAACCCCACAATTACATAGCACTGAGCCATGGCTGTTAAAGCAATGTCAAACTACATTAATTCTGCAGTGCAGATGCAGCCTGAGACAGCCAGAAGGTTTCTGAGGCTGTGCGTACACCTAGGCAGGCATTGGGAAATCTGTAATTTCACTTTCTCATGCATATAATTCTTTTTAAGCCCCTCTTTCTTCCTTTCTTTAAAATCCTTACACACTGATTTCATAATCCTTTACCTTCCAGTCCTTGTAAGTTACTATTTAACAAAATTAAATACGCAGCTGTGGGTGGAGGGATGGCCTGTTAAGCAAGCTGGCATTACGCATCGCCAGAAGGTGTTCTATATCTTGCGGGTCACACTTGGAGAAAGTCTACTGGCTACATTATAGCCATCCAAATCCTGTTTTATCCAAAGCATAGGGTCTCCATGACCTGGAAGTCAGAAATGTGAGCAGACATCACAGAGTGCAAGGGACCTTGTAGCACCTTTTAGGACTAACTGTGCAAAATAAGTTGTAGCACAAGCTTTCAAACCCTCAGATGTAGGAAGGAGACCAAATAGACCAAGTCTACAAAAGCTCATGCTGCAACTTCTTTCATACAGCTAGTCTCAAAGGTGCTACAAGATCACTTTGCATGCTGATATTCCAAACTAACATGGCTGTGCCTTTGAATTGTTGTTCTTCTTGTTGTACACTTCCAAATCATTTTTTATTTATAGTGATCGTAAAGCAAACCTATCATAAGGTTTTCTTGGCATGTTCTTCAGAGGAGGTTTGCCATTGCCATCCTCTGAGGCTGAGAGAGTGTGATTTAACCAAGATCACCCAGTAGGTTTTTATGCTCAAGCAGTGAATCAAACCCAGTCTCCAGTCGTAGTCCAACACTCAAATGACAGCACCATGCTGGCTCTTGTCTCTGAATTTTACCCCCATGAATATCACAGAGGTTTGAAAACTGACCCTAAAATACCCTAAAGGCACCAGATTTTGTCTGATCTTGGAATCAGCAGGGTCCACTCTGGTTAGTACTTGGATGGGAGACCACCAACAAATCCCAGGTGCTTTTGGCTATATTTCAGAGGAAGGAACTACCAACATCACCTTGGAGTATTCCCTCTCTGTGAAGACCCTATGAAATTCATGGGGACATCATAAATCAATACACACACTCACACACCCTCCTCCCATCCTGAATATGAAGAAATGTTGGCAAATTTGTTTAAAAACCAATAGAAATGAAATTCTACCCCATTTGCACCATCTGGGTTCAGCAGGTGCAGCTATTTCCAGCATGGAGAGACCAATGCTGTACTACATAAAATTATACAGCTTTTTAAAAATGAGAAGCCTCCCAGGAGAAAATAGCTGGCAATCCCAACTTGCAACACAAAGACAGTTGAATGCAAAAGGAATCAAAGCCAGGCACTAATAAAAGTGGAACACTCAGAGCCCAGATAGATAAATTTGTCTGTTCTGGATTCTCTACCAAATTTTTAAAATCTCAAATTCTTTTCAGACTTACTGTAAAAAAAATGTGGATTTTGGTCAATACTGATCAAAAACAAAAGGGAAATAATTCATCACTCCTTCCTAGTCCAGACCAGAGGGTTACCGGGGCAGCTGGTGATTCACATATCATTGGGGCAGTGAAACCACTCTCAGTTGTATCTAAACTTTAATAGACCCATGCAATGTGCCAAACCTGTTTGGTGGCAATAGAGTTCAGTGGCTAGGATTTGTTGTTGTTGTGTGCCTTCAAGTCATTTCTGACTTATGGGGAACTTATCATAGGGTTGTTGTTGTTTTTTGGCAAATTTCTTCAGGGAGGGTTTGCTGTTGCAATCCTCTGAAGCTGAGAGAGGGTGATGTGCCCAAAGTCACCCAGTGGGTTTCATGAACAAGCCGGGAATTAAATCCTGGTCTCCAGAGTCATAATCCAGTGCTCAAACCATTATGCCAGCTGGCTCTCAGCGGCTAAGGCAGCTCCTTTTAAATTCAGAGTAGAACCACTCCCCGGGTGACCAGATGCCATAACCCTAAAAGGAGGGCAAGGCACCACAAAATGTAGGACATTCCAGAAAAATGTAGGATGTTACAAAATAAAAGCTTAAAGCACCCATAGAAATATAAATTCATGCTTCTCAGTCATGCTCCACCTGGAGGATGGTTTGGGATTCCTCTGGGACAGAAGGTTGAAATGTAGGACATGTCCTGGACCAAAACCAGATTCCCCATTCCCTGTGGCATGGAAACCATAAGCTTATGCTAGATGTTTTAACTCTCTGTCTCTCCCTGCAGGAATTTGACCATCACTGCATATGGGTGAACAACTGCATTGGTCGCAACAACCTCCACTTTTTTGTCCTCTTTGTGGTCTTCCTGACTGGCTATGATGTGGTTGTCCTGGTCTCCTGCTTTGTCTACATGGCCTACAACTGCCAGCAGGCTATCGGCGTGGAGCAGATTTGCACGTATCCTTTGCGCAACAACAAAGCTCTCCCCACTGTGTGCATGTGTGTGTGTGTCGGGGCAAAATTTGCAAGATCTTCTCCTAATCCTTCCCCACCTCTCTCAAATATTGCCTGCCTCTGGTTTAGGGACAGAGTTTTGTTGGAGAATTAAGCATACGTAAATTCCTCTACAGAGGAGGTTGGACATTTTTGTCCAGTGTGGGACATCTGCATTCAGTTCAACATTGTGCACATGGTGCCATTGTGTATGCAAATACCCACTGTGCATGGTTGCGCACTGGATGTGTATGCACATTATTCAAAGCTTTATATGCTTTGAATATTTAATTATGCATTCAGTGTTACATCTGGTGTCTTGGTTCAGTTATGCAACATGACATCCTCAAGTATGTATTTCCCAAAACATTTTTTATCAGTAAGCACATTTAAAAAGACCCACAGCCATATACCCTATGGCCTCCTGCACTTTGCAAACAGCCTTTTTCCCTGGCTTCTCTCCTCCCCTTTCTGCTCAAATCCAGGACTAAAGGCAATCCAGCCTTTTGTGATTCTCTCTTTTTTCTCATTTCACCCCTTGACTAACCTTCCTGTTTTCAGAATTCTGGTGACCATACCTGCTACCTTTTGCCTGGTGCCACTCCTTATCCTCCTCTGCAACCTGATCTGCAAAAACCTAGCCACTCAGCACAAATCCATGTCTAAGGTACAAGGCTGCAATGGGGCAGAGCATGGGAAATTCAGATTTCCCCCCCTAAGAATGCAATTCCAAGAATCACCCAGCTGTCATCCCCTGAAAGTGGCCTTTTTCAAGCTCTGAATCACTGGCAATCTTTGGCCCTGTAGATGCTCGTTCACTAATATGATCAACCTTGGGTATCCCAGTAGTAGCAGCTACTGGCTTCCCCTGGCACTTGGGTGGTGAATTCACTCTGGGTTTCTTTCCTGGGTTTTAAAGGAGCCAACCAAGGTGCTGAATCTCATTGGGGTGTAAAATTCAGCACCACAGATAGCTCTGGAGTGACTTCACCTTCCACTGAAATATAAACCATGAGCCACTACTGCTTCCCAGAGTAGTAGAATTCAGAGATACAGCAATGTTAGTCTGTAAGATCAGTATGGAAGGAGATCTTGTAGCACCTATTGAGACTAACTGAAAGAAAGAGGTTGGTAGCATAAGCTTTTGTAGATTTGAGCCTACTGCATCTGTGGAAGTAGGCTCAAGTCTACAAAAGCTCATGCTACACACGTCTTTGTCTCAAAGGTGCTACAAGATCTCTTTCCATCCATCCCAGAACTTGGAGAAAGTTCTCTTTTTTTGTAATGCAGCTTCCAGAACCCTTCTGGGAGTTGTGTTCCAAAAAAGGAACTTTCCCCAAACTCTGATTGCTCTCCAAGCTCTTTTGTTTTAAGCCAGAAAAGGAGCTTTTTCTAAGCTCTGGTTGCTTTCTAAACTCTGACTGTACCACTAATCAATTAACGACAGTGTCCCTTATACAAAATGGCAAAATCAAAGTTTGCATTTTGAAATATATATATATATATATATATATATATATATATATATATATATATTAAAATTTTCAAGCTGTCAATGATTGAATCCATGCATAAAGAATCCCTGGATATGGACAGCTGACTGTAACTAACTTCAATCATAGAATCATAGAGTTTTAGAGTTAGAAGAGACCCCAAGGGCCATGCACTCCATCCCCATTCAGCCTTGCAGAAATACACAATCAAAGCACTCCCAGTAGATGGCCTTCCAGTCTCTGCCAATCAATCAATCAATCAATCATCTCATCTCATCTCATCTCATCTCCCCTCACTTTTCTTCCAGGTTTGGGACCCATGGTAGCCATGCCATTAGGAGGGGGAAAGTGATCTATTCTCTTTGTAACTAGCCTTCCCTATGTCTCTTTCCAGACTCCCTACTCCAGCCCTCGTCCTACTTACAAGCAATACTATCCAGCTTTCTGCAAAAGGCGGTGTGATGCAAAAAAGTGAGTGACGTAATACTTTACTAGAGCTGCCCTTCGCGAGGGAACAATCTGGCCATCCTGAATGTTAGAAGTGCCAGGCCATAAAGGGGTGGGGGAACCTTAGTTGATAGCTGATATAACAACATTTCTCTATCTGTCAGCACAGTTGTCATCCCCTGAAAGTATTGCAGCTGATTTTCTTTAAGAGTAGGGATGGATTATTAGGGATTATTCATTCCCAAATTGAAAAAGGAATTTTCCAACAGTCATGAAACACCTTTGGGAAAAGTAATAGACTAGCAAAAAGGAGAGCCAGCATGGTGTTGTGATCTGAGTATTAGATTAGGACTCTGGGTTTGAATCTTCTCTCAGCCATTGAAACTCACTAAGTGATCTTAAGCAAGTTACACTGTCTCTCTACCTTGGAGAAAGGCACTAACAACAACAAACCTCTTCTGAAGAAATCTTGCCAGCGACAGCCAGTTTGGTTGGAAGGGAGGGTGAGGGGTAGGTGGAAGAAGGAATGTAACAGCACCATTAAGACTAACTGGTTTTTATTTTCACACGAGCTTTCGTGGATATAATCCATTTCTTCGAATGCAGTAAAACTCAAGTGGTATTCATAGAATCATAGAACCATAGAGTTGGAAGAGACCACAAGGGCCAATATTAATGCCACTCTGATATAAAGCATATTATAAAATAGTTCTCCTTGAATGCACCCCCCAATGGTGACCAATCCCAAATAATCAGATGGGGTCCACCTCTGCAGCTTAATCCACATTTCCCACCTTTCTGTTCATCTTCTCCACAAGGTACAAAGCAAAGCCAGCCATGGCAGCTGCAGGGACCATGAACCTGGAAGCCATGAACGCCTCTCAGCACCACCACCTCTCCTGGATTTCTGACTCTGACATGGCCCATCCAGTCTCCTGTCCCCATGACTGCTGTCCCCAGGACATGTCCAGCAGACAGAAGGCAGTCAAGGCTGGACAGCACTTCCTATCTGCCATGGAGAACCTCCTGTGTCGAAAAGAGCCCCAGCTGGAAAGAGAATCGGCAGGAGCACACACTGGAAAGGAGGTGAGCCAGACTCAGAATGGTCCAAGACAGGCTGACTAAACTAGAGGTGGGCAGCTATGGCAGGCCTGGGAGGCATTTTTTCCCCTACTGGGACACTCCAAATTCTACACAGATGGGGAAAATGCTTTCAGAGAACTAAAGTGTCTGGCATTCCATTTTTCATTTTTATAAAATGGGTCATTTTCTTTTATTTTCACAGAATCAAAAGAATAGGAAGAGATTCCAAGGGACATCCAGTCCAAGCCCCTTCTGCCATGCAGGAATACACAATCCAAACATTCCCAGCAGATGGCCATCCAGCTTCTGTTTAAAAAAGGAGACTCCATCACCCTCTGAGGCAGTGTCTTCCACTGTCAAACAGCTCTTATTGTCAGGAGGTTCTTCCTAATATTGAGGCGGAATCTCTTTCCCTGTAGTTTGCATCCATTGTTCTGGGTCCTATTCGCTGGAGCAACAGAATGCAAACTTACTCCAGCCTCAATATGACAGCCTTTCAAATATTTAAACATGGCCATCATGTCACATCTTAACCTTCTCTTCTCAAGACTAAACATACCCACCTTCCTAAGCCACTTCTCATAGGAGACGGTGGTTTCCAGACCTTTCACTATTTTGGTCACCCTCCTCTGGACACAAATCCAGGGTGGAAGGGCTCAACAATCTGCCATGTCAAGTTACCCTGTTTTCATGCAGTAATGGATATCATTTTGAGTTAAACTTTAAGCCAAAGTCAAGACACGCTTTCTCCTTGCACAGAAAAACAACTGATCTGGGGAGTCTGTAGGAATTGAGGGCGACCAAACCAACATTGGTTGGGCACATGAGGCCTCAGGGATGAAGTTGTCCTCAGTTGGCCTAAAAGGAGAAGGGCGTTGGGTCACCTGTTGGCAGAAGGTTTTACATCTCTGGAACATTTTAACTCAGAACGGATGGATATGGGGTGGGAAGGAATGCAATGACATCTTAGGAAGGACTATAGGTTTTTAGTTATTTTTTAAATACCGTTAACCCTTGGTATCCACTGGGGTTTGGTTCCAGGACCCCCTTTGGATACCAAAATCTGTGGATACTCAAGTCCAATGAAATGGTATCCCTTATATAAAATGGCAAAATTAAGGTTTGGTTTTGGGGAATATATATATATACAAGCCATGGATACTTGAATCCATGGGGAAAGAATCTGTGGATTCAAAGGGCTTATACAGACAGGCCAAAATAAAGCTGCTTTGGGTCACTTTGGAGGTATGCTGTTTAAATTATTCATGTGTTCTAAGAGACCGGAAGCCGTGCCAAAGCCACACTGCAGTCCTTAGGACTGGAGTGTGGCATTGGCACAGCTTTTGGACTCTTAGGACCCATGCATCATTGAAACAGCATCCCTCCAAAGTGACCTGAAGCAGCTTTATTTTGGCCTGTCTTTAGGGGACCAAAGGGACAACTGTAGCTGTAAGATGCTTAGAGTCCCAGACTGAAAAAAATGTAGGACAGGATGATGATGATGATGATGATGATGATGATGATGATGATGATGATGATGCCTTCTTACTACAGGGTGGAAAGAAAAAGAAATGCTACTGGCAACTGACTCCCACAGACAGGAGAGTGGTGATCCCCAGTGAGTAGATCCCTCCAATGGCCAGAGTGTGGGCAGAATGACTTTTTCTTATACTGCCACTCCCTGAACCACTGGCCCAGGCACCATGGGCATTGGGATGGTGATTGTGGGAGTTGCAATCCAAAAATAACAAGTATGTTTCCCCAGGCTCTGCCAGTGTGTCAGTGAAGGCTAGGGAGATGGGATGTGTGGTTGTTGAGCAATTAACAGTGAAGGAGAAAGGAAGGCGGGTAGGATGAGATAAGGGGGATTAAAGATTAAGATGGAGTGAGCAAATTGAGCCCCATGGGCTGTATGTGACCTCCTTTGAAGCCCCCAAGGGTCCCCATCAGTTCCCAGATCCCATCAACCCCCTTCCACTTTTTTCAAACACAATTCAGGAATATTTTGGGTTACGTTTTGCCTCAAAAACAACACAGAAAGACCTCCAAATTCACTAAAACACATAAAAATCTCCTCTAGTACCCAATCCTCCATATACCTCTGTTTTCCACCACAGCCCCTCTCAAAATGGCAACAGAAACTAGTGCAACCTCATTTCCTCTTGTCATTTTGAGAGGGACTGTAGGGACAAAGAAGTATTTGGCTCTCTGTGGGAAGGGAATACAACCTATGAGGTGTGTTATGGCAGGAAAAAAATGATGTCTCCCCCACCCCAGAGTTGCACACCCTTGGATTAAGATCTCCAGAGCAGAGCAAGCCAAGCAGAAGGAGGCATTTCTGACTTATGAAACAGATTTGAACTATTGTTAATCTAGATGAATTTAAGTCTCCAGGACCAGATGAACTACATCCAAGGGTACTAAAAGAACTGGCAAATGTAATATCAGAGCCATTGGCAATAATCTTTAAGAACTCCTGGAAAACAGGAGAAATCCCAGCAGACTGGAGGAAGGCAAACATTGTTCCCATCTTCAAAAAGGGGAAAAATGAGGATCCCAACAATTATCGTCCAGTTAGTCTGACATCAATACTAGGAAAGATTATGGAGCAGATCATTAAACAGAGAGTCTGTGAACATCTAGAAGGCAATGCCAAAATCACAAAAAGTCAACATGGATTTCAGGGAAACAAGTCATGCCAGACAAACCTTATATCTTTCTTTGATAAAATTATCAGCTTGGTAGATGAAGGGAATGCTGTGGAAATAGTATATCTTGATTTCACTAAGGCCTTTGACAAGGTTTCCCATTATATTCTTGCAAAGAAGCTTGTAAAATGTGGGCTAGACAAAGGAACTGTTAAATGGATCTGTAATTGGTTGACTGGCCGAACCCAAAGGGTGCTCAACAATGGCTCCTTTTCATCCTGGAGAGAAGTGACCAGTGGGGTCCCACAGGGCTCTGTCCTGGGCCCAGTGCTATTCAACATCTTTATCAATGACCTGGATGACAGAATTGGGAGCATACTCATCAAATTTTCAGATGACACCAAATTAGGAGGAATAGCTAATACTCCAGAGGACAGGATCAAAATTCAAAATGAGCTGAATAGACTAGAAAGCTAGGCCAAGGCTAACAAAATGAAATTTAACATGGAGAAATGTAAGGTGTTGCACTTAGGGCGGAAAAATGAAATGCACAGATATAGGATGGGTGACACCTGGCTTAAGGAGACAACATGTGAAAGGGATCTAGGAGTCCAAGGAGACCACAAATTGAACATGAGTGAACAGTGCGATGCAGCAGCTAAAAAGGCCAATGCAATTTTAGGCTGCATCAATAAAAGTATAGTGTCTAGATCAAGGGAAGTAATAGTGCCACTGTATTCTGCTTTGGTCAGGTCCCACCTAGAATATTGTGTCCAGTTCTGGGCACCACAACTCAAAAAAGAAGTTCAGAAAGTGGAGCGTGTCCAAAGGAGGGCGACTAAAATGGTGAAGGATCTGGAAACCTTGCCCTATCAGGAACGACTCAGGGAGCTGGGGATGTTTAGCCTGGAGAAAAGAAGGTTAAGAGGTGATATGATAGCCCTGTTTAAATATTTGAAGGGATGTCATATTGAGGAGGGAACAAGCTTGTTTTCTGCTGCTCCAGATAACAGGCCCAGGAACAATGGATCCAAGTTGCAGGAAAAGAGATTCCTCCTTAACATTAGGAGGAACTTCCTGACAGTAAGGGCTGTTCGACAGTGGAACAAACTCCCTCGGAGTGTAGTGGAGTCTCCTTCCTTGGAGGTCTTCAAGGAGAGGCTGGATGGCCATCTGTCAGGGATGCTTTTCTGGTTCTTTTCCAAATCTGTCTGAAATCAGATGCTGAACTTCAGGATCAACTCAGAAACAGTTAACAACAACCAATGTCTGTATTGCACCTCTTATCCCTATTCTCCTTTCTTTCTAGTCCCAAACATGCTGCGCTCAATAGAATTGCGTGACCCAGATCAAGACATACACTGGAAATGCCAGATCCATGACAGCCTGAGAGACCCTCCCTCGCCCACAGCCATGCTCCTTTCCACATCCGACATCTGAGGAGCATCACAGAGGCTATCTCTCTTGTGCACCATCCACTGTAGTAGTTTTGTACTAAGAAAAGGGGATTTTAAAAAACATAACCCAAACCTTGCAAATTTGCTGACTCCTGTTTCTGTTCTTCTCATCTCAATTTGATGGTGAGCTGGGGATCAGTGGGGAAGGTACAATGGGAGGCTTTAGGAGAGAATGGTTGTATCTGCCCTGAAGAAATAATCCACTTTGACATCACTTTAACAGCCATGGCTCAGTACTACAGAATTTTGGGAAGTATAGTTTGTTGTGACACCAGAGACTTAAATGTCTCCCAAAACTAGAGTTTACAGAATTCCATAGCAATGAGCCATGGCAATTAAAGTGGTATCATACTGGATTATTTCTTCAGTACAGATGAAACCAATGACTCCCCAGAAGTGAGGGAAATAAGTACTGACAGGGTTGGTTTTTCCTTCTTCTAAAGCAGATACAGGCAGCCCCCCACATCTGTGGATTTGTCTTTTGCATATTCAATTATTCACAGATTTGACTGATGCGTTTCCTTCAGGAATCTCTAGGTCTTCCAGCATGACTCTATGGCCAACTTCTCTAGGCATTTGTCCTCTAGCACATTTCCATGGTCACCTTCTAGCTGATGTTGACCATAGATTTGCGCTGGAGGACCTAGAAATTCCTAGAGAGGTGTTCTCAGGTTTAAAAAAAAGGGGGGGTATTTGCAGTTTTTTCAATGTCACTGGGGTCCTGTGCCCTTGGCTCCAGCTAATGTGAAAGGCCCATTTATTCCAACAGCCAAATGAACTTAAGACTTGTTTTGCTCCTTCCTTAAATCCTAACCAACAAGGATGACTTGGTTAATGGGGTGCAAATGGTGGGATCCTTAGGTGGAAGTGACCATGTTCTCCTGGAGTTTTGTTATACAATGGAAAGAAGCCAGGCATAGTCAGACACGCATCCTAGACTTTAGGAGAGAAGATTTCAGTAAACTTAGAGAAGTATTGAGGATGATCCCGTGGTCAGAAATACTAAAAGAGAAGGGAGTTCAAGATGGATGGGAGCTTCTCAAAAGGGAGAAACTGAAAGCACAATTTCAAAAAGTTCCAATGAGGAAGAAAAATGGGAGATGTCTCAAGAAACCAGGATGGATGACCAAGGAACTTTCAACCGAGTTAAGTTTGAAACAGAGCATGTATAAGAAATGGAAAAATGGGGAAATCGCCAAAAGGGAATTCAAACAAATAGCAAACCTGTATAGAGGTAAAGTCAGAAAAGCTAAAGCAAAGAAGGAAATCAGGCTTGCTAGAGAGGTTAAGAACAATAAAAAGGGCTTTTTTGGATACGCAGCAAAAGAAGAAAGTGGTAGGGCCACTATTTTTTGTGGGTTTTTCGGGCTATGTGGCCATGTTCTAGAAGAGTTTCTTCCTGACATTTCACCAGCATCTGTGGTTGGGAGACACAGATGCTGCGAAACGTCAGGAACTCTTCGAGAATATGGCCATATAGCCTGAAAACCCCATAAAAAACTATAGATGCCAGCCATAAAAGCCTTCGACTCCACAGTAGGGTCACTGTGTGGAGAAGATGGCAAAATGCTAACAGGGACAGAGAAAAGGCAGAATTACTCAACACCTTTTTTACCTCGGTGTTCTCAGAAAAGGCAAAGGGTGCTCAACCTGAGGATAATGGAGCAGAGGACAGAATAGGGGAATTTCAGCACAGAATAAGTAAAGAGATAGTAGAGGAATACCTTGTTAATCTAAATGAATTTAAGTCTCCAGGACCAGATGAACTAGATTCAAGGGTACTAAAGGAACTGGCAAATGTAATATCGGAGCCATTGGCAATCATCTTTGAAAACTCCTGGAAAACAGGAGAAATCCCAGCAGACTGGAGGAGGGCAAATGTTGTCCCCATCTTCAAAAAGGGGAAGAGAGAGGATCCCAACAATTATCGTCCAGTTAGTCTGACATCAGTATTAGGAAAGATTCTGGAGCAGATCATTAAACAGAGAGTCTGTGAACATCTAGAAGGCAATTCCATAATCACAAAAAGTCAGAGAAAGAAGTCATGCCAGACAAACCTTATCTCTTTCTTTGATAAAATTATCAGCTTGTTAGATGAAGGGAATGCTGTGGATATAGTATATCTTGATTTCAGTAAGGCCTTTGACAAAGTTCCCCATGACATTCTTGCAAACAAGGTAGTGAAATGTGGGCTAGACAAGGTAACTGTTAGATGTATTTGTAAAGATGAAAGCAAGACATTCCTTCTTTTGCACAATTGATAATAGCAGTTCTTTTTAAAAATCCAATACTTAATTTTGCTCCAATGAGATTAAGAGGAGTGACTACAAAAAACAAAGTTACAACAAAATGGGGATCAATTAAACTTTTATTGTGATAATGAACAAAATGGTGCAAAGCAACAGATGATTATAAAAATGGTGAGTAACACAGAATATATACTACACAGAATAATAATGACTAAATCAAAACAACTGAGTCTTCAGCCGGAGCGATATCCTTACTTACATCAAAGAACCCAACAGAGGAAAACCATACCAATGCATGGAGTGTGGACAGAGCTTCAGCCAGAGCAGTAGCCTTACTTCCCATCAAAGAATCCACACAGGGAAGAAAACCTACAAGTGCATGGATGTGGAAAGAGCTTCAGACGGATGGAATCTTTACTCACATCAAGATCCACAAGGGGAGAAACCATACAAATGCATGGGTGTGGAAAGGCTTCAGTCAGAGTGGAGTTTCGACTAGCACCAGAGAACCCACACAGGGAAAAACTGTACCAATGCATGGAATGTGGAAAGAGCTTTAGACAAAAAAGGAGCTTGACCTACCCAGACGAGAGCCACACAGGGGGAAACCGTACAAATGTATGGAATGTGGAAAGAGCCTTAGACAAAAGGAGCTCTGACTACCACAGAGAAGCCACACAGGGGAGACCCATACAAATGCAGGGAGTGTGGAATGGCTTCAGCCGGAGCAATATCCTACTTCTCATCGCAAGAACCCACCACGGGGAGAACCATACAAATGCTTGAGTGTGAGCAGAGCTTCGAGACAGAGCAATAGCCTATTCACATCAGGAACCCACACCAGGGAGAAAACAATCTAATGCATGGATGTGGAAAGAGTTTTAGCTACAGTGACATTTGACCTACCAGAGAACCACACAGGGGAAACCCATACAAAGCAGGGAATGTGAATGAGTTTCAGCCGGCGGTATAGCCTTACTACATCAAAGAACCCACACAGGGTAGAAACCGTACAATGCATGGAATGTGGAAAGAGCTTCAGCCAGAGTGGGAAAAACTGACTAGTCACCAGGAGAACCCACACAGGGGGAGAAACCATACAAATGCATGGAATGTGGAAGAGCTTCAGCCAGAGTGGAAATCTGACTAGCCACCAGAGAACCCACACAGGGGAGAAACCATACAATGCATGGAATGTGGAAAGAGCTTCAGCGGAGTGGAGACTTTTACTTCACATCAAGTAATCCACACGGGGAAAACCATACGAATGCAGGGAATGTGGAATGCGTTCAGCCGGAGAACCCATAAATAGCTTTCAAAACAGCTCTTCCTGTCAGGAATCTATGTTTCTTGTAGCTTGCATCATTACTCTGTGTCTTATTCTTCTGGAGCAGCAGAAACAAGCTTGCCATCCTCATTATAACATTCTCTTCAATTATTTAAACAGGGCTATCATATCACCTCTTACACTTCTCTTCTCCCGACTAAACAGACCCAGCTCCCCTAAGCCATTCTTCATTTAGTTGCCCTCTTTTGAACACACGCTCCAGCTGTGACATTCTTTCTGAATTGTGCTCCCCAGACAACTGGACACAGTATTCCAGGTGGGATTTGACCAAAGTAGGAATAGAGTGGTATTATTACTTCCCTTGATCTAGATACTATGTTTTTATTGATTAATTGCATTGCCCATGTTTGCTGCATCCGCACTGTTGACTCATGTTCAGCTTGTGGCCTACTAGGACTCTTAGAGCCTTTCATATGTAGAGTAGCCCCAAGATGGTTTAGTTTGGAAACCCCCAAGACTTATAGAATGTTAAGCTTGGAGAAAGACGAAGAGATGGTGTGAATGATCTGAAAAGGTGTCATGGAAAAGGAAGCAACTTTATCTTCTGTTGCTCCAAAGACTATGAGAACACGAACCAAGAGGTTCAAAGACAGAGATTCCACCTAAACATTGAAAATAGCCAAGGATGCCAGGCTGAAAAACTGGTGACATCTCCTGTAACATCAATTTTTGTATAGGAGAGAGATTTCACCAAAGAATAAGCAAATGCTTCCAAAATCCCCTCTTCAGCACAACCATTGAGGAATAGGAGCTCTGTCTGGTTTTCACCTTGGCAACCCCAGGAAGAGAAATTTGACATGGAGGCTCTCTCAGAAAGGAGTAGACTGGCCTCCCTGGGAGCTTTTGGTGCCACGTTGGATGGTTTCAGGGATGGTTGCATTTCTATATCTGGTCTCCCGGGTTGGATTGAATGGCCTCTGGGAGCCCTTCCGTGATTCTAGGAGTCTCAGTTCAGGGAAACATAAGCATAGATAGACGACCTAATATAAATCCTAATGAATGATTACATCTTTCTTGGACTAACACTCTTTGTTTTCCGAGAGGGAGCTCCAGTCCTATTTATGTATCCCAAGAGTGCATTGACACCACTTTAAGTGCTGTAGTTCTGTCCTATGGAATCCTGGGATTTGTTTCTTTAGCCTTCTTTGCCAGAGTGATGGCACCGTCCAAAACAACAATTTATTTTATTCTGTAAAATGGAGAAGTGCCAGTTAAAATGGTGCCAACTACATTATTGACAGTGTAGATGGCATCCAAGGCTACTCTTGGAAGGATGTCACTGGTTTTTCCCTCTCTGCCTGATTTGAATCCCAACTCTTTCCACCATTCACATATTCCCAAGTTGAGGACCTCCTTGCAGGCTAGATAACCTGTTACCTGGAACCCTCCTCCTCTTTTCCCTCTTTGGTCCATTCCTTCTGAATCAGTGACCCATCCCTCAATCACTGACTTCCCCCCTAAAGTCTAACATTTTGCAAATAAAACTGGGACCATGCAGCCAGGCAACATCAAAAGTGTTGTCAAGATGGAAAAGTTATGCTGAAGAAAAACAGGAAGCCTAGGCAGACGCTGCAACATTTAGCTTTTGCCTGAGCCTCCTGGGAAGAGCAAGACTCCAATGCCCCTCTCCTCACTTTTATTTAACGAGTTTCCCCAATTCTGAAAAAATCGTCTCTTGACCCTCTTCTTCTTGTGTCCAGCTGTCGTCCAATTTCTCTTCTCCTTTTTTTTCTAAGGTTTTGGAGGGTCGTTTATTCTCACTGTCTTGAGTTTCTCGAAACCAACTCAATTCTAGATCCCTTTCAGTCCGGTTTTTCCCCCATGGCTCTCTACAGAGTCAGCCCTCACCAAAGATCTCAAACAGTCTGTTTACTGGGCCTTTATTCTGTTCCTTGTTCTTTTTGAGTTGTCTGCGGGCCTTTGACCGTGATAACTGTCTTCTAGTTGATATACTTTCTGACCTTGGGTTCTCAACCATCTTCTTGATTGGTTCAAATCTTATTTGTGTCAGATAGATCTTTTGCAGTGGTCATGGGTGGTCAGACCTCGTCCTCTGTCCCTTATTTGTTGGTGTTCCTCAGGCTCTGTTTTGGGTCCCCTATTGTTCTCTCTCTACGCATTATCCCTCGGAAAACTTTCAGCTCTTTTGGTTTTTGTATCATCTGTATGCCGATGACACTCAGCTGTATCTTTCCACCCCTGACCTTTCTCCAAGTCTTGAACTGCAAGTTTTCATCTTGTCTTACAGCTGTCTCTCATGGATGCGTCATCGCGTTGGTGGACTCAACATGTCCAAGAGAAGTCTTGTCTTTCCACCTAAGTCCTCCTTGCTACTCTACTGCCTTTCAGTTTCCATCGACAACACCTCTATTTGACCAGTCCAGGAAGCCCATAGTCTTGGCTTCACTTTTTATTTTCTCTTTGTCTTTTTAGGCCCTCACAATCCAGGCCACAGCCAAAGCCTGTAGATTCTTTCTTTACAACATGCCAAATCGTCCATTTCTCTCGACCTCCACTGCCAAGGACTCTGCGACTGCTCTGGAGGGTCCCTCCCAACTAGATTACTGCAACCTTTGGCTGGGCTTCCTCTCTCTCATCTTCATCCTTTAATTTCCATTCAGCGGCATGAGCATTACATCTGCGCACGCACTTTGACCATGTTTCTCCTTTATTATCATCCCTTCACTGGCTCCCTTTCCCTTCCGTATCCAGTATAAGCTTCTCTTGTTAACTTTTAAAGCCTCCATGGGCGTGGCCCCTCTTTATTTATCTGAACTTCTTTCTCCTTACATTCCCACCTCGTACCCTGGTTCTCAGTAGTCAAGGTCTACTGTCCCAGCCGTGATCTCCACTACCCTGTCCCAATTCGTCCCTTTTTCACTTGCTGCCCCTTATCCTGGAACCTTCTTCTCCCACGAACATGGCTCATCACTTCATTGACGATTTTAAATCTGAATTAAAGACCACTCTGTTCAGGGAAGCATTCCCAGGCACTGTACGCATATTTAACTGATATTTGATTAGATAGTGGATGTTGTTTTGTTGCCGTGCTTTTTTAACTATTTCTTTTATATTATTACCTATTGTTTATATGTATTTTGTAGATTGTACGCCATTAGCAGGTTTTATATTTTATAGATTTGATTATTGTATGTAATGCACTGTGTACATTTAACAGTGCTATAGAAATAAACTAAAATGATGAATGATGATGATGGACGATGATGTTAGCTGGGGAATTTAGAGTGGTTAAAATTGCTTAAGTTGATTGTGACTGTTAGACTTGTTTGGACCAGGAGGAAGCTTTATTCAGAAATAATTTTGAATTAAATTTTTTAAAGTACATTAAGAATTACAAAGATGATTTATAATGGAAAGTGGTTTATTGTCTCATTAAGGTCCCACCTATATATTTACATCAG
>NC_056524.1:270177363-270178365 GCF_019175285.1 Sceloporus undulatus
TTGGGGATCATTATCTGCTGGGAAAGCCCCTGACTCTGAATGGTTTCCCATTTGTATTTGCTGAGCCCTTATTTTGCTATTCCTCCATCTCTGTGTTTGTAGATCAGGGCCCTAGGTCTCTCTAGAAGAAAGTCAAGATGGAGGATGATGGGAACGCGGCCTTTCCAGGTAAGAAGTATTCCACCTTTAGCCCAATGAGATAATCTTTTTCTGTGTTCACCTTTAAAAGGGATCTTCTCCTTCTTTCTTAAGCAGGGAATGATCAGAAGGAGGATTTTGTGGAGCCCTCTGTGGTGTCATGGAAAACATCCAAGATCGTTGAGGAGAAAGAGGAGTTTGGGAGTCAAAGGGAATTGAAAAGGCAAAAGGAAAACCAATCAGAGAATGGGAAGAAGAGCTCTTCTTTCCAGGAGGAGGGCATTAGTGAACTCCTGACTCCCCAGGAAACCGACGAAAGCAGAAAAAAGGTCAACTGTTCTGACTGCGAAAAATCATTCCAGTCTAAATACCACTTAAACGTACATTGCAGACTCCACGCAGAGGTGACACCATCTGAATGGATGGAATGTGGAAAGCACCTTGAGCAGAGGCCACATCTACATTCACATCAAAATACCCACATGGGAGAGAAACCACATAAATGCATGGAGTGTGGGAAAAGATTCATTAAGAGAGTTGCTCTTACAGTACATCTAAGAACCCACACAGGGTTAAAACCATACAAATGCATGGAATGTGAGAAGAGCTTCAGCTTCAATGGAGATCTGACTAAGCACCATAGAACCCACACAGGGGAGAAACCATACAAATGCATGGAATGTGGAATGAGCTTCAGCCGGAGCACTAGCCTTACTTCACATCAAAGAACTCACACAGGGGAGAAACCATACAAATGCTTGGAATGTGGAAAGAGGTTCAATCAGAGTGGACATCTAAATTCTCATCAAAGCACCCACACAGGGGAAAAACCACATAAATGCATGGAATGTGGAAAGAGCTTTA
>NC_056524.1:270178465-270197719 GCF_019175285.1 Sceloporus undulatus
GAATAGAAACGTTTCAGGCACTGATGCGATAACCTTCTAGATTTCAGGAGTACTTTGATTATGTCTTCCTGCATGGCAGAATGGAACTGGACTGGATATCCCTTGGGGACATCCAACTTTAGGGTTCTATGGACTCACAAGATTCCACTTAAACATTAGGAAGACCATCTTGACTGCAAGAGCTGTTTGACAGTGAAAGAGACTGCCCCAGAGGGTGGTGGATTCTCCTTCTTTGGATGTCTTTATACATAGCTTGGATAGGCATATCTCAGGGGAGGTTTAGCTGTGTTTTCCTGAATGGCAGAACGGGGATGGAATAGATAGGCCTTGGGGTCCATTCCAACTCTAGGACATAATGTTGTTAGACTCCTGTTGGTACTGGACTGCAAGACCCAGCAGCCCTAGCTAGCATAGCCAATGGTGAGGAATGCCAGGGTCTGCAGTCCATCAACATCTCAGAGGACCACATAACTTACCAGCCCTGTTCTATACGCTTGGTCTTTTAAATCCAAGGTGGTCACATCCACTTTCCCTCACCCTAATGCTGTCTAGAAACATGGGCCATTTTGGCTGGGGATGATGAACATTCTAGCCCAACCAGATCTGTGGAAGTAGGCTCAAGTCTATGAAAGCTTATACTGCCAGCTTCTTTCTTTCAGTTACAGTGGTCCCTCCACATTTGCTGGGGTTATGGGCACAGGGCCCCCATGAAGGTGGAAAAGCCACAAATAAAAAACTACCTTTTTTCACCTGAGAGAACATCTCTCTAGAAATCCCTAGGTCTTCCATAGCAATTCTATGGCCAACATCTGGCAGATGTTAACCACAGAATTACACAAGAAGACCTACAAATGCCTAGAGAAGCGAAGTACCTATATAAGTGAAGCACCAAAATTGAAGCATCTAGACTGGGTTCTACAGGCTAATGGTTACTCCAGCTCAGACATCAGAAGGGCTGTCAGACCCAGAAAAATCCACAGGAGTGAAGACAAACAACCTCCCAAAGAAAAGGTATTTTTACCATACATCTAAGGAGTCACAGACAGAACAGGGAAACAGGTGAGGAAACACAATCTTCAAATGGTCTACAAATCAACCAAGAAAATCTAGCAAATGCTGCGCTCAGTGAAGGGCAGGAGAGACCCTCTAACAGCCGCAGGAGTTTACCGCACATCATGGATCTGCGGACAAGTCTACATAGGGACCACCAATGTAATTCAAACACGAATCAAGGAACATGAGAGACACTGCAGACTGGGTCAGCCCGAAAAATTAGCAGTAGCAGAACATATTATAAACCAGCCTGGGCATAAAATGCTGTTTGAAAACATTGAAATTCTGGACCATGCCAACAACTATCAGCTCAGAATGCACAGGAAAGACATTGAACCCACAAACACCTAGACAACTTCAACAGAAGAGAAGAAGGCCTTAAAGTAAACAAAGTTTGGATACCAGTCTTGAAAAACACCAAAATCAAGACACAGCAAATGCAAATGAAAACCATAGAATCATAGAGTTGGAAGAGACCGCAAGGGCCATCCAGTCCAACCCCATCCTGCCATGCAGGAAATCCAAATCAAAGCATCCCCGACAGATGGCCATCCAGCCTCTGTTTAAAGACCTCCAAGGAAGGAGACTCCACCATAATCTCCAAGGGAGTGTGTTCCACTACAAAGAATAAATATATAAAATATGCAAACTCAAAACCAGAGTAATCAAACCCTGTCACAGGAAAGCCAGTAAAGTTTCTAAAAGGGTAACAACACCCCACTAAGAGTTTGTGCAAATGCAAAAAATAAAATCATAAAATGATATTAAACACTCAAGGCCAGCTGTGTTTCAACAACAGTCTTCCTCAGTGGCTTGCAACCATTCAAAATATAATATGATCAGCTCCCACAATGTGTCTGTGCTCAATTCAAAAGCCACACTACTGCAAACAATTCTGTGATTCTGGATCAGTAGATGACAGAAATCACAGAGAATCACAGAAAATCACAGTAGACTCAAAGGCCCTATACAGACAGCCAAAATAAAGCTGCTTCGAGTCACTTTGAAGGTATGGTATTTACATGATGCATGCATCCGAAGAGTCCAGAAGCTGCACCGAAGCTGCACTCCAGTCCTTAGGACTGGACTGTGGCTTTGGTGCAGCTTCTGGACTCTTAGGATGCATGTATCATTGAAACACCATACCTCCAAAGTGACTTGAAGCAGCTTTATTTTGTCTGTCTGTATCAGGCCATAGATACTACAAGATCTCTTTATATACTTTAGATACTGATTTTTCAGACTTATATGAACCTAGAAAAGTTACTTTTCAGAACCCAGATGACAGAATATAGGATTTTTGAAGTTTTAGGTTGAGAAATAACTTCTCCAGGCTCTGAGTCCAACCCATTTGGAGGGCCTCAGATGGACAGAGATCAATCAAACCTCACTGGAAGCCATAAACAGACAGGAAGGGGAGTCAAGGAAAAAGAAAGAGAAAGAGGAGGGAGAAGATAATTACCTCAAACATCCACACTAATCTGCATGAGCTCGTGCCTGCTCCATCGCTATGGCTTCCTCCTGAGCCTCTTCTGCTGCTCGGACTGCTTCCTGACTCAACTGGGCAACGGCGGCCAGCAGTATGGCTGCCCGTTCTGCTGCACCTGTTGGAGAGAGAGAAAAATTCAGTTCCCCAACCAATGTTCATTTTTCCAGAGATGGAGGTGAGGAAGAATGGGACTAGGGTGTGTGAATCAAGGGGGCACTTTAAAAGAGGATGGCTCTGGCAGGGGCTCTGTTTGGATATGAGAAGAGAGTGATGGCGGTCGGTTTCTTATTGAAACGCCTACCTTGCCTGAGTTCCTTGCGCTCCTGTCTGTGATCGGACAGAGCACCAGTCAGTGTGAGGAAAGAAGCACCAAGGAAAAGGCCACCCTTTCCTTCAGCAATAGCCACTCACTGCAACTTGAGTAGTTTATCATACTAGGCTGTTATAGAGTAATTGCCATGGCAACGTGCTGTGGGATTATGGGTGTTGTAGTTCAGTGACCTCCCCCATCTCTCTATCTCTGGCTGAGCTTTCCAAATGCCCCTCACCAAACTGCAAAGCCCAGAATTCTATAGCATGGGGGAATCTACACTGTTGATATAATACCCTTTGACACCACTTTAAGTGTTGTTGCTCAATTCTGTGGAATCCTGGGATTTGTAGAGGAAAGAGGGAAAGGAAAGAGGAAGAGGAAAGAGGAGGAAGGGGGGGAAGCATTTGCTTAGGGGAGCCCTGCCAACTGACCAGCAGTGGCAGGATGGAAGGGCATGGTGGGCAGGGGCTGCTGGGAGATGTAGTGCTCTCTTCCTTCCTTGGCTGAGTAAGTGGAAGACTGGGGGGCTTTCATGGTCCCTATGTCACCCTTAAATTTGGGGTGACTTAGAGATCACACATACATAACAGTCATATTTTTATTTGCCACATACAATTCTGGACTATATTGTTATTGCTTTATATACACTATATTCAAGATTGAGCGGGGACCTTAAAACAGCCCTTCATGTTACCGTGGCTACTTGCTACTCACGGAGTTGAGGCTGAGGTGCGATTTGTTGGGGCGCTGTTAGTTTGTACTCGGAGATAATTAACGCTAGAAACGCCGGCAAAAACACAGAGGCCACGACAAATAAGAAGGATACTCCGTAAAGCCAATACCAGCTTATGACCGACACTAAAACCACCACTGACAGTTTGACCGCCTTAGGGCCTGGCATGGCTTGGCCTCGCTTCCTGCCCTTGCTGCTCGCGGGCGGGCGGGCGGGCGGGCGGTTGGCTAGCTACCTCCACGGAGGAGGCGAGGAGGAAGCAGGGCCTGGGACCTCACTTCCGCTGCCAGCCAAGGAAAGGCGCTTGGAGGGAGCCGCTTTGATTTGCCTCGTGGCAAAAAAGCGGGATAAAAATAAAAGTGTCATTTACTACAGTATTATTTTATTTAGCTCTAGAAATTTTATAATCCACTATGGATAAAGGCTAGTAGAGTAAATACACTTTTCCCCCTCCATCTTTGTGTTTTCTGCATTTCAGCTTTCCCTTTTGGAAGACTTTAAATATATTCTCCTCTTCAAGGTTGTTCAGTTCTGTCATTAGCATGTAATCTGTTGCTATAACATGTAAACGAACAAGATTTGGGTAACAGTCATGCCCAATTAACTGAACCCAGAGGACTTACTTTTGAGTAGATATCTATGGGATTGTATCATTAACAATTTAATTATCGTTCTACGTATTGTAATATAAATATTGCATAGCTCCCTTCATATGTGTATTTTATGCAATGATTATCTTTTAACTATGTTGTAACCTGCCTTGAGCCATGAGGAGAGGCGGGTAAGAAATAAATAAATAAATAAATAATAAACATCTCTGTATTTCCCATTAGCTAATCTGGAGGAAGTGTTTTGTCCCAGGGAGAGACTGTTGGCTTTCCTTTTATTTTTGAATGGAAACTGTGATTACAGTTTTTCTCTTGCACCTTCTTCTATTTGCAGTATTTGGACTACGCAGAGTTTGAGGACACTGTGAAAACATTTACAAAGGAATGCAAAATTAAAGGAAAGCCTTTACCCAAAACAGGAGATAGTTCTGTGAAGGACTCTAAAACTATAATAATCCAGGTAACATCTCCCCTTTTTGTGAAATTAACATTGTGTGTGTTGGATAAAATCAGGCATTTCTGCTTCTCTGTTGTGCCTCTTCTGTGCAGCTACACAACCGTTTTAACATGTATTTGTGACCTGCAAAATGACTGTTATTACATAGCATATGGGAATTATAAATCAGAAGCAAAAACAACCCTTTTGCCATCTAAACAAATGTAATGGCACCAATTCCTGGAAATGTTAGCAGTGGATTTTCAAACAGTAGATTCAATTTGTTAGATTTATGTTCCATCAAATTTGAAAATACTGTCTGCTCTTTACCTTGGTTCCTGAATAGAATGTATGTTAGGATTCACTAAATGTTCTGCTTTCCCCTTACCCATGAGTAGTATCGTGGTATCCTCTGCCCTTTCCTGCACTTGCTTATTATATTGCCTACTATTTATCTGTCACAGCTAAATGGAGTCTCCTTGTGAATGGCTTCTCACAGTGCTCAGTTGTAAGTGACTCAAAAATGGGAGGCTGTATCTTGGAGAGGGCTCTGATTTGAGCCTTGGGTTGGCTTTTGTTAAGGGCTGGGGCTACTTATTAAAAAGCTTTTGTTTAATATTAACAATCATTTATTTAGGAAGAAGTTTGTAAGCCTCGGTGCAACTCAGAGGGAAGGTAGTTCATCTGTGATACTGGAATTATCTTAAATTTTGAAATGTGGAGTTACTCTCTTTTTTCCCTTTCTGTTTTGGAAGGATCTGCTGACTTCTTTTACCGATGGATACCCGGATGTCTTCTTTGAACTCTGGGAGGAGCACATCCCCTCTTCAGTCCGAGACAGTGAAGCTCTTGCTCAGAAGCTGGAATTCTACCTTCATATCCATTTTGTCATCTTCCCCTTAAAGCACTCAGTGGGAAGCCCTGTATGTTTGTTTGTTTTTTCTAAATTTGGCTTCATAGGCTTTTTGGCTGTCTGGTTTTTAATTATTAGTGAAGGCAGTAAAGTGCTGAACTGTTGAGTCCCTGTCTCTGTGTACAATCCATTCAGTTCAATTCCTTTTCCAGTGAATATTTAATCTAGATTTGTGGTTTTGGTTTAGGTCTTCCTGACTGTGTCATATCATTCAGTCCTCTTCTGTATAGAACTAATAATAATAATAATAATAATATCCTCCCAAGTTAAATATTTTGGGAAAGTATTATGATCTTATCTTCTCCCTTACATGTTAGCTGTTCGTAGGTGTTGTTTTGTTTTTTTAAAAAAGAAGAGCCTTCTCTCATGTGAATGAAGCTATCCTTGCATCTTGATATCATTCAGTCCTGATACAGACTGGTGACAAATAATCAGGAGTGCTCAGCAGCCAGCCTTGGGCTTCCACATTCCATCCTGTCCTTTCTATAAATATGTATGGAAGAGAATAGAAACTTTGCCTTATGCTTAACAACAAACCAGAACCCCAGACTACAGTTAGATTCTGGTGTGAAAGCCATTCTTTGTGAGCAAAGTGTGGTTTGGCCAAAGTGTGGTTTAAACAAACCCTAGCTTGCAATGTTCAGATCTCATTGGCAAACCATGATTTGCTGTCAGCCAGGAGGAGAAGGAAGTAGATACATGATGCTTATGCTGGGGCTTGTTGCCAATCCTTCAAACTATGAATTTATGGCTTTGGTGCTAAAACCCTGTAATGCAGTCCTAATGCATTATGTCAACCAGTTCTGGTTGGGGTTACATTCCCCCTAAAATAATGTGTTTGCAGTTTGAGAGTGCTCCTGGATCTGTCCTTCCAAATGTTAGCTCAGATAGATGCAACAATCAGGAGTACCTGTTACCAGCTTTGGCTGATATTCCAACTGTGCCCTTCCTAGAGGACCTAAAGATGGTAATGCATGCACTGGTAACCTCAAGGCTGGACTTCTGTAATGCGCTCTACATTGGGCTACCTTTGTACCAAGTCAAGAAACTCCAGTCGGTTCAGAACATGGCAGCCAGATTGGTTTCTTGTACATCCGAGAGTGATCACATCAATTTTAAAATCAATTAATTTCCAGGCAAATTACAAAGTGTTGGTTATTACCTTTAAAGCCCTACATGGTTTGGGTCCAGGTTGCCTACAAGTTGCTTTCTCATGTACAATCCACCCTGTACACTCAGATCCTCTGGGAAATGTTTGCTCCAACTGGCCAGGACTAGACTGGCAATGGTTTCCCAGATGACTTTTTCATTTGCTGCTCCCAGACTGTGGAGTGACCTGCTGGAGGAGATAAGACAGCTGAAGATGCTGACAGCATTTAAAACAACATTACAGACACATCTCTTCTGGTGGGCCTATCCAATCAATTTTAATTCTTTAAAATATACCAACTTAAAAAATCAAGATTTAAAATTGATGTAAAATATATAAGTATATTTTAATGGTTTTATAGTATTATAACTGTTGATTTTAATATTTAATTGTTGGTTTTATGTGTTTTCTTTTTTAATTGTATTTCGTATTTTAACATATTGTGTCTTGCCTCAAGCCTTGAGGAAAGGCAGGAAAGAAATAAAACATTATTATTATTATTATTATTATTATTATTATTCCACTAAACAGAGTCAGATTTACTTAAGAGTAAGCATGCATAAGGTTGTAATAGATCTTTTGCACATATTATTATACTGTTCTACTCCTAATGCGAAGTTGTTTTGGATGACTTGATTCTTCAGCAAAAACAACAAAGTATCTTGGAACAGTTGCATCTGTCAAAAGCATATGCTAAATAAAACTTGCCAGTCTTTAAGATGCCATAAGACTGCTGCAACAGACCCACATGCTACCCAGAAATGTTTTCTTTTGCTGCGTCTTCCTGCTTGCTAGAGTAACTGTATCTGTGCAGGAGACGGGGCATCTAAGAGCTGTGACCTGTGTCTCCCTGATGCCAAACTGTGAAAGTGTAGGATTTTTCTAAAATGTTTGAGACTGGGTTGGAAGGGAGCAATGTAAGATGTGATACTGAATCTTAAGGACGATATTTATGTATCTTGGAGTAATATCACACCCATACACAAAAGTTAAATGCTGTCGATTTTGGTAATAAAGCTTTAAAGTAGCCTAGTGTGCCTGTGAAGAGTCAATATAAATGGTGCCATAGGTTCACCTGCAGGCTGCCTGCAGTATTTAATAGGTGAGACTTGATGCCTCTAAAAATACACCATCTTGCTGTGCACACCTTGCTGCCTTTTTGTAGTGGTCCCTGCTCAATTAAAATGGCAGGGCAAGTGTTATGAGTGCTGTTGGCCAATTACAGTTGATGATAAATGGGTCTTAAAGGGCCTTCCCTTAAAGATGTAGGATAATATATTTTTTAATCACTGGTTCTCCCAACACAGCTAGGACAAAGTCATCTTCAGTTGTTGTTGTTGTGCTGCATGTTTCCAAAACCAGAAAAATGTCACGGAGTAGAAATATGGTTAATTTGTCTGTCGAAGTGAGATACTAGAAGCAGAAGACAGAATAATTACAGTGACATTTAATAATGCTTAGTATTTATTTGAGAGATACATACCATGGTACAGGGGTTTGAGTGATGGACAAGGATGCTCTTCTAAGACCATGGATTTTGTCCTTGCTGGACCATAGAAACTCCCTGGTTGGCCTTAGAGTAAATCACATTCTCTCAGCTTCACAGGAGGGCAATGGCAAACTCCTGAACAACTCTTGTGAAAGAATCCCTCTGACAGATTCACCTTAGAGCTTCAGAATAGTTGGACTACTTCACATAAATACAACTGGACTATTCCACATAAATTGCAACACTTTAGCAGCTGCCAGTCATGTTCAGAGTAAACTGTAATGCAGCTCTGCAAAGAACTGACTTGTATTTCTTTATTTTCCAAGACCACATTTTCTTTCAATGAAAGGATTTCTCATTTTAAAACCTACCTGGAAACCAAAGGAGCAGCCCTGAGCCAGACTACAGAATTCCTTCCATTCTATGCCTTGCCTTTTGTTCCCAACCCTATGATCCACCCCTCCTTCAAGGAACTTTTCCAGGTATGCACTTGATTTTTTCAGGTATTGCAGCTATTTTATTACTCTGTTCTGTTACTGTATTTATATTTCACCTGTCCATCTGGATGGATCAGTTCAGAATACTATTTAGTCCAGTAAAGCTTGCCCGTTGTTGTCTCCACCCAAAATTGTTTAAAAGTGGGCATTGGTAATCTTTTAAATTAATAAATATATATTTTAATTAATAAAAAATGTATGCCCCATCCTTTGGTCTTTAGGGAATTGGAGGAAAGGCCCTAGAGTAACTTAAATAAATTAAAAGAGTTGCCAGACATCAAGTAAAATCTATGAGGATACACATTTTTCATTATTTTAAAGACCTTCTGTTGTGTTCTCTGTGGAAGAACTGCCTCTTTTGTTTGCCTGCAACAGAAGCCAACTCATGAGAAACTGGCCGGCTTCTCTGAAGGGTGTTCAGCAAGCCTAGTATTGTGAATGGAAAAGTAATTTTCTGCACAGAAATGGAGGGAAGGGCCTCATATATTGATTTGAATGGTTAGCTAAATATGAGTGAAAATGGTCCTTAAAAATGGTTCCTTAGGGCTTGCAGACTGATAGGTAACTAGTGAAGATGGTAAAACACTGGAGAGATACATATTTTTCTCATCAAATTCTGGGGGCTGGATTTTTGGCCAGTTGTTGTTTGTGAGTACATCTCAAAGACAGTCCCATCTGCAGTAGTCTGGCTGAGATGTAATTGAAGCCTATAAAGATTGTGACTTGATCATCAGGACATGCTCTCCTAACCTTAAGCTGTTTTGGACAGCCATATATCATTTATTTTCCCACTGGTGCTTTGTTTTCCATTTCAGTGAAGCTTTGCAGGAGAACTTTATGATGAATTTTGCCAGTCAAAATTGCACTCCTTCAGTTTAGATGACCACTATATTTTACAGTATCTTCCAGTGGCTTTTTCTACATAAACTATCCCCATATTATCTTATGTTCTATTTATTTTACCAGGGAACACATTTTAAGTTAAAAGTACTTCTGTCTGGCTTGTTGACTTCTAAAAACATTGCAATGCATGGCATCTATTGGGGGGCCACTGTACATATTTGGAAAATAATTTGGATCTGTGTGTGTTTCTTTTCTAGGACTCTTGGGAGTCTGACCTTAAAACAAGGTTGGAAGAATTCCTGTCTGTGACTCTAAAAGCCAGTAATACCCCAAGGCTTTTGACGTTATATGTATCCTTTGCAAAATGCTTTTAAAATAGTCATATTGTAGTTAAAAAATGACCCCTTCTTGGGTGGAGTGAGGATTGATAGGGATGTCAGATAGTTGAAGATATTATTATTATTATTATTATTATTATTATTATTATTATTTTCATCATCATCATCATCATCGTCGTCACATTTTTGATGGAAGAACTGAAGGGGATAAACAACAAATTTAAAACAGTACAAGTACAAGTTAAAAACAAAACAAAAGCATTAAAATGTAGATAAAGAATTTTAAAAAAAACCAATTACATATGACATAGCTTGACCCTGTACATAGTTAGTTGAATAGTCTGATTTCAACAGAACAGTTAATGGCATAAATTTTAATCAATTCGTTAATTAATTAGTAAAATAAGTGTTTGAATCACCTGGATATTTGCATATGAGTAAATAGTCTTTGGAGGAAAAAACATACTATGCTTTTATGGGGTGCAATACTGTGCAATGGGTATTCTTTTCAGTGTAAGATAGTAAGTGCCTCTTCTAAGATGACATTGATGTGCTACTAGTGTTTTATAGACACATAGGCTGCATACCCACTGCAGAAATAATCCAGTCTGTCTCCACTTTAACTGCTATGGTGCCATGCTCTGGAATTCTGGGATTTGTAGTTTTGTGGGACAATTATCCTTCTCTGTTAGAATGCTTTTGTGTCACAGAATCTACCCAAAATCCCATAGCATTGAACCATGGCAATTAAATTGTTGTAAAAACTGGATTATTTTTGCATTGTGGATGCAGTCTTTGAATCTTACAGTTGGAAGGGACCACAAGGGCCACCTGGTCTAACTGCCTCCAATACTGGAATATGTAACAAGCACTCCTGAAAAGTGTCCATCCAAATCTCTCTTTAAAGACCTCCAAAGGAGAATCTACCACACCCCAAGGCAATCCATTGGGCTGTTTAACAGCTTTTACCATCAGAAAGTTCTTCCTAATGTTTAGGTGGAATCTCTTTTCTTGTAATTTGAATCCATTGGTTTGTTTTCTGGTTTATGAAGCAGCAGAAAATAAGCTTGCTCCATCTTCTACTTAACATCCCTTCAGATAGCGAGATATCATATCACCTCTCAGTCTTCTCCTCTCCAAGCTAGGCTTACTCAGCTTCCTAAGCTGTTCCTTATAGTGCTTAGTTTCCAATTTTTAACCATCTTGGGCACTCTCTTGGCATGTTTTGGCTTACCTGTATTCTTCTTGAAATGCTGAGAACTGGATACAGTATTCCAGGTAAGGTTTGACCAAAGCAGAATAGAGAGGCACTACTGTCCCCTTTGATCTAGATGTTGATGTAGTTAGAACTACATTGGCATTTTTGTCTGACATATCTCATTGTTGGCTCATGTTTAGCCTATGATCTACTGAAACCCCTAAATCCTTTTTGCATGAGCTGTTGTCAGGCTGGGTATCATCCATTCTACATGTGAATTTTCTTTTTCCTGCCTCCTCTGCCTCTTCCTCCACTTACCCCCACTGCCGCTTCTTCCTCCTCCTCTTCCCCCTGCCATTGCCACCCCCTCTTCCTTCCTCCTCCTCCTCTTCTGTGCTGCACCCGCCTCTTCCTCCTTCTCCTCCTCCTTTCTCTTTTTTCTGTTTCCTCTTCCTTCTCCTCACCTCTTCCTCCTCTGCCACCCCCACCCCTCTGCCGTCTGTGGATGCTGGGATCTGTGTATGGCAAATCCATGGATGCCATGGATATTATTATTACTATTATTATTATGTAGTCTTCAATTACTCCCTACTGCCTTTATTCTGGTCTCATAAAAGTGTGAATTATCACTCCTGAAAGCCTCCAAGAGTAAGAACTCACCCTTTACATTGATTGCAAACTCCCCCTGCTCTGTTTAAGATTTAAAAATGACAGTCTTTTTTAAAAACCAGAAGTAGATCATTAGTCAATTTGAAGAATGGCTGCAACAAATATTGTAAATGAGGGAAATGGACAGATGAACAAATCTGGTAAAGAATATGGGAGAAAAAAATTGATAGAAATAAGGAGAGACATAAAAGAATAATGTTTGCATACAAAATTTGAAGATTCATATATTACTTAATTTTATTGTTACTTTAGAAGATATTTTATTGTATTATTGTTCTAGAAGACAGAGAAGGAACATTAAGTGATTTAGGTATACAAACAAACATTGTACCATTAACTGAAAGGAAATAAACAAGAATATATACTGCTGTATAAAAGGTTCAAAGAATGGGAAGTTATGTAGAGTAAGTGAACAGACAGGCCAAAATAAAGCTGCTTCAGGTCACTTTGGAGGTATGCTATTTAAATGATATGTGTGTCCTAAGAGGCCGGAAGCTGCGGCAAAGCCATGCTTTAGCGCAGCTTCTGGCCTCTTAAGATGCATGTGTCATTTAAACAGCATACATTCAAAGTGACCCAAAGCAGCTTTATTTTGGCCTATCTGTTTGGGCTATAAATTTGGTTGAATACAAGGACTAATAAGAAATTGTCTGTAAAGGTTTCAGAAATATAAATAAAATTACCATTGAGAAACAAAAAAGAACAAACAAAATACCTCCTATCTAAAATCTATATTATATATTACCCAAGCATCACCACCTAAAACTTCTGCTGTATATCATGTGCACAGGTGGAGGGGCATGTATCCTGTACAGTAACAGACTGAAGTCTGTCTGAAGGGAGAGCTGGGCTTTGAAGATGCAAGGTGTGCTGGATGGTAGAGATCCACTCTCTGGCCGCTCAGTCTAGCCTAGATGAATTCAATCCCCTAGAAATAAATGGTTTGTTCCCACACTTTCGTCCTCTAGCGAAGAACATGCAGTTGCGGTACATCCTTCCAAATGTTTGACACTTATTTATATGCTTGTTTACACCAGATTGCCATGGTTTAAGACTGCATGGCATTCTCCTGAGACAGCTGACCCTGTGTGTACCTTCTCTTGGCAGCTTTGACCTCAGTCATTGTATGGTGGAATTTTATGAGTGGTTTCCCAGAGTGATTTACATACTTAGGAATAAGCAAGGACATAATTAGACAGGTGGACCTCAGTTAATGAAATAAATGTGTTCCTTAACATTACATTCATACCTTGGTTAATAAGCCCCTGACAAAGAATCATAAGAGTTGGAAGAGTTGGGTCATCAGGTCTAACCCCCTACTCAGTACAGGAACTCCAGCTAGAGCAGGTAGCTGTCCAGCCTCTTTTTGAAGACATCTAGAGGAGACCCCACCACCTCTCTAGGCAATTGGCTCTATTGCCAAACCACTCTCATTTTCAAGAATTTCTTTCGAATGTTCAACCAAAACCTACCCTCCTGTAGCTTAAAACCATTAGACCTAGTTCTGCTTTTTACAAAGTCATAGAGTCAAAGAATTGGAAAAGACCTCAAGGGCCATCCAGCCCTTGCCATACAGGAACTCAAAATCAAACCATCCCCAACAGATGGCCACCCAGCCTCTGTTTAAAGACCTCCAAAGAAGGAGACTCCACCACTCTCCAAGGAAGGAGTGTGTTCCACTGTCGAACAGCTCTTACCATCAAGAAATTCTTCCTAATGTTTAGGTGGAATCTCTTTTCCTGTAGTTTGAATCAATTGCTCTGGGTCCTATTCTCTGGAGCAGCAGAAAACAAGCTTGCTCCATCTTCAGTATGACACCCCTTCAAATATTTAAACAGGGCTATCAAATCACCCATTAACCATCTCTTCTCAACATCCTCAGCTCCCTAAGGTTCTCTTCATATGGCATGGTTTCCAGACCCTCTACCATTTTGGTAACCCTTCTCTTGATTTGCTTCAGCTTGTCAACATCCTTTTTGAATTATGGTGCCCAGAACTGGCCACAGTATTCTGTGTGAGGTCTGACCAAAGCAGAACGTCCCTTTTACAAAGTCTTTTTACATGTGCTCATTCTCTCTTTTCTCATCTTCTGTACAACTGGACTTTTTTTTTAGCAGTGTGAGCACTAGGATGGTGGTGAAGGATGGCTGGAGGAACACAGATTTTCAGTGTCGTGTTGGAGCAACATGCCTGCAGCAAACCATGGAATAAAATTGGCAAAGAATGGGATTCTGCTGTAGCCGATCCTACTGTAGCTGTGTCTGTCTGCTTACAAAAGGCAAGGTGCCTCCAGAATCCCTTACAGAGCATGTGTGAATAGCAAAACAGAGAGGAAAGGAGGGAATATCTTGTGTTAGCAATTTCCATGCTTTAAGTATGTGCCACGTGAAGAAGTCCTCATTATAGCTGTCCCAGATCACACTCTTGTTTGATTTCGATTCTTTGTATCTTTGCTGTTTTGTTTGTTCATGTAAAATGCTATAGGGTTTATAAATAATAATAAGATTCAGAAGGAATCTTTTTTGATGCTTGAAGCTTTTTCTCTCTATCTCTCTTTTCTCTCTCGACTACTGTTTTGTGGATTGCTCATTTTCCTTAGCTCTCAATTGTCTTGCCTGACAGAAGGAGAATGCACAGTGCAGCCAAGGTAAATAATTCTGGAAAATATGAAATAAATATATAAAAATTTTGTAATGACCTGTGTATACTCTTATGGCATCAGAATGTCTGTTCCACTTACTGGAGCCGAAAAAGGAGGAGGGAAATTATTTTTAGCTTCTGTGCATCTTTTTATAAGTGAGGCTTAACATTGGTCACTCAGATAAAAAGCTTGCTTTGGGACAGAACTCTCTTCCACAGTTTGCCAGACAGCCTTAACAATATTTGGATGTGACACAAAAGGTGCATTTAGGAAAAACAAAGGCTGTCCAGTCCTGTGTTTTCCTCATAAAACTAATATAAGGGTGGAGAGAGAATTTTCAGAGGAGAATTGTCAGGTAAGAGGCAAGAGCTTAAACAAGCCCCTATTACCTGATTCCCTCTTGCAAATAGCCTACATTATTTTGAAGAGTAGGGAGATTGTCTGATCTTTGCCAAAATTTGAGAAGCCGAGGGAAAATGCTGTACTTGGCTATGTAAGAAAAAAAACACTGAGTAGACATTTAGTGGTTGCAGTTATATGTTTTATTGTACTCTTAAAAGAAAATGAAGATGTTGATGGGGAAAATGACAGAACCTAGGAAAGTGTCTTATATTTTTATGGTCTTCAGAAGCTTTTCCTGAGATACGTAGGTGCGTTACAGACGGGCCCATGAGGCGCCGTCATCGCACGTGAGGGGCGGCACTTCCTGACACGCCTTGCCCCTTGCGCGTAATGACTACGTCAAAATGGCGGTGGCCGTTCCACACGGCCGCCGCCATTTTGACGTAGCAGACGCTCTGCGTCCGCACGGCGCACGGCAGAAGTGACAACGCGAGTGCGCAACTAGCGCCTCGTGGCATCTCTTCCGGGACCGAGGAAGGAGCGCGATTTTCACACTCCTTCTTTGCTGTGTCCGGGAACCGCGCGGTTTGGATGCTGCAGTTCCCGGATGCAGCAACCAGCAGCGGCGTGAGACTGCCCCTTCTGGGCCGTCTGTAACGCGCCTAAGAAAGGTAGTTTTGTTGTGGAGGGGGGATACTTCTGGGGCTGGAATCCCTGTCTTCTGATTTTCTCTGGCAAATGCCCCTCTGCCATGCCATCTCCCAGTTGAGCTGAAAAAGAAAAAAAAATGAACCAGATGGAGGGCCATTTGTCGGAGGGATGCAGCAGATGCTGGAGTGGGTTATTGCTCCCCCTCTACTCTGGTTTCACTGTGGCAATATGATCCTACCCTCTTCCTTCCAGTGCCCACTGCATGATTTCTGCTGAAGCATTAATCTGAGCCAGCACAGTTTTGTTTCAGATGTGGCAGTCTGTGCGTTCCAAGATACAAAAACCCAGCAAAGGCTGAAACTAACTGCAGAGACTCCATGTTCCAATATTTTATTTAATTGTGATCACCTCAAGATAGGCTCTTGAGCATTGAGGTCCATTGTGGTGAACAGACTGTAAGTGCCACAGCATTTCAGAAGCAAACAATCTGGGTTACTGTTATATTCATGTGTAAGTCTAGAAATTTCATTCGAACAATTGACCCAAAAACTTGAGTCAACTTGTCCTTGAGTCAATGTAAGTACAGTCAGCCCTCCATTTTTGCAGGGGATCCATTCTGCCCTCCTCTCTGCAAAAATGCAATTTTGCACATATTCAAGCCCCATAGGCTTGAATGGGGGCGTGTGCCCCATTTTAATCCCTTCCATTTGCTCCTCATGAGTAAGCGAGGGTTGTGCAAACGGAATCCATGCAAACAGGGGCAACTCTACTGCACTTTAACTCTTACTAAAAATGAACTATCCCCTGGTGAAAGGCAAGAATGCAATCTCTCCTGGAAGCACTGACCCTCCTCTACGCTCTCATCTATTCAGGCTTTATTGTGAGCAGATGCAGTTATGTCTGCTGGAATCTTGTAAATTCTTTGGTACTGTTTTTCTTGCTCCTTCATTTGGATCCTTTGTTACATACCCCTAAGTTTTACCCTTGACCTATCCATGGGTCATATCAAAATCCATAATTTTGGCCCCAAAACCAGCCCCCGACTTATAGATGAAGTCAACTTATAGTGGAGTATATACGGCATATCTAATTACCTAATCATAGCAGTTATAATATCACTGTCATGGCTCCGTCTCACAGAATTCTGGGATTTGTAGTTTGGTAAAAGCGTGGTTTAGTTATGTCAGTGCTTATAAAAGAGAGATACAAAGTTTAGAGAGCCAGCATAGTGTAGTGGTTTGAACTCTGGACTAAAGACTGCAGAGACCAGGGTTCGAATCCTTGCTTGGCTCTGGAAACCCACTTAGCCTCAGACAAAGACAAAGCCCCTCTAAACAAATGTTGACAATGAAAACCCTGTGATGAGTTCACCTTAGGATCACTGTAAGTTGGAAACGACTTGAAAGTACACAACAACAAGAAGGTTTTCACAAGCTTTGCCAGAGTTTAGGAAACCTGGAAAAATTATGTGGCTTAACTATGTATGTTAAACTACTTGGTTGGCATATGGTGGCTTAGATTGTGGCGTTCATTTTGTTGTCAGGACAAAAGCATCACAAAGTACTGTTCAGTGAAGAGGAAAATTGACTGAAATGTTCTCAGGATCTTTTGATCTACAGAAGTTGATGAAATGAAAACTGAACTTTCCCTGGGAGTTTCTTCAGAAGATTTGGAGCTTTAGGATTTTCAATCTGCCTTTAATCTTTGCTGCTCTGATTCTGCTCTCCTCAACTGCTCTATCTTCCTTGGTTACTCTCATGCTCAAAACCTTGTCACTGCCCATTTACTGAAACCTCCTCCCTTTCTATTCCTTCATTTTCTTCTACAATACCCTTGCATTTCAATTGGCTTTTGGCTTATACCTCAAGCCTTGTGTTTTCTTGTAACCAAATCTCAGTATCTGTAACTATAGTCTCTCATTTCCAACCTGTTAACCATCTCTCCTTTCTTCGCTGTTGGCTTCCCCATTATCTAAAGTTTGGCCTAAAATTCTTGCATGTTTTCCTTATCTTAGCCATGTTGAAGTACACAGTGAGACATCTACCATGTACATCAACGGTTTGACATAAACCATAATTTTCCTTGTTTTACTCGCTTCCCTTTTGCTTTGGAATCATTGTTCTTGTTTTACTTCTTATTGGATCTCTGCTGGCTAGCTAGATTTAGAAAGTGAAATAGAGCTTGACTTGCAGTTTAGAAACAAAGGTGTGCTTTAAATTCTGGGGATTCAGAATGGCTCAGGGAGGGATTTCTCCCAATGAGAAGATTTGACACAATAGGCTGATATTGTGACAGGCATCTGAGGAAGCAGCTTGAGGAAGTAGACCAAATCTACAAAAGCTTATGCTAAAACTTCTTTTTCACAGTTAGTCCCAAAGGTGCTACAAGATCCCTTTGCATACTTTCTGGCCAGGTTAAACTTAACTGAAGGTAGGCAATAGTGGGCAGATCATATCAGGGATAGGTGATTTTCAGGGCAATAATGCAGAGTACCGAAGCAGAAGCAATGCCTGCCATCTTTAAAGTTCTGGGTGCATGTGTTCCTAGTTAGGGTGATGCTGGCATGCAGGGGGGAAGATAGAAGGAGGGCCCCTCAGGGCATTCCGGTCCTATCTCTCGGGTAGATTCCAGATGGTGAGGCTGGGGGCTAGTTGCTCCTCTAAGAGAGAGCTGACATCTGGCGTCCCTCAGGGCGCCATCCTGTCCCTCATGCTGTTTAACATTGACATGAAACTGCTGGGAGAGATCATCCGGAGACATGAGGTGCGGTGTTATCAGTACGCTGATGACACCCAAATTTATTTCCCTATGTCTCTGACTCTTGCAGTGACCAAGGATGGCATCTTTCCTCTAAATGCCTGCCTCAAATCGGTAATGAGCTGGATGAGGGAAAACAAACTCAAGTTGAATCCAGATAGGATCCCCAGGCCCAGGCAGGGAACTTTATCAACCTGTCCTGGACGGGGTCACACTTCTCCTAAAGGACGAAGTGCGTAGTTTGAGAGTACTCCTAGGTCCGTTTCTGTAGTTGTCCTCTCAAGTAGATGCGACGGCTAGGAGTGCTTGATATCACCTTTGGTTGATACGCCAACTGTGCTCTTACCTGGACTAAAAGGACCTTGAAGCAATGGTATTTGCACTGGTAATCTCTCCTTTAGTTTCTGTAATGCACTCTGCATGGGGCTACCTTTGTACCAAGTTCGGAAGCTTCAATTAGTTCAAAATACAGCATCTAGACTGGTCACTGGAGCATCGAGGTTTAATCATATAACACCAATATTAAAAACTCTGCACTGGTTGCTGATTAGCTTCCGGGCGCAATACAAAGTGTTGGTTATCACCTTTAAAGCCCTAAATGGCTTGGGCCCGAGTTACTTGAGGGAACGCCTCTCCCTACACAATCCGCCGGGAAGAAATCACTAGACTACGTAACAACCAGACTAGTGACCACTTCCCACAGAGCATTTTCTGCCATGGTCCCCAAGTTGTGGAATGATTTGCCGGAAGAGATCCGTCTTATTACCACCCTAGATGCTTTCAAGAAAGCACTGAAGAAAGATCTCTTCCGGCGAGCCTACCCACCAAACCTGCTGTAAAAAATCTCACCTCTGTTAGTATTGTATGTTTTTAGGGAGAATCGAGCAACTGTATTGTATTGATAGTAATGTATATTTTTTATATTATGTATTTGATATGTTTTTATTGTTGAAATTTGCTGACTGCTGTAATCCCACCTCGATACACAGGGAGAGGTGGAAAATAATAATAATAATAATAATAATAATAATAATAATAATAATAATAATAATAATAATAATAATAATAGTATTGCTTAAGGCACACCCAGACTTAATGCCAGTCTTTCATGGATGCCGGCACACCAGGTCTGTA
>NC_056524.1:270197729-270209106 GCF_019175285.1 Sceloporus undulatus
CACTGCTGGCTGCTGCTGTAAACAGGGTGAACTGGCTTTACTTAAACTTTAATCAAAGCAGAGAATTTGTTCATCTGAACAGAAGACTCTGATTAAGTTTCCACTAATCAAGTTATTTATACATTTATGTGCCTTAAAGCACCCCACAGTGTCTCCCCCCCCCCCCCACTGAAAGATCGTACTAGTGGGTATCTGTATACCAGGACAGACAGTCACAGGTTTCTTTAATGATGGGATGTAGATTTCTGGAAGTACATAAGACTTCTAGTAGACAGTTTAAAAACTATCATGTCATGTTGGAGGGCTTTAAAGGTGTCACTCCATAAAGGGATGCCATCTGGGAATTGCAAGCACCAGTTCTGTTTTAATGTTTTGTGATAAAAGTTGATACCTGTGATTTTTGTTTTGTTTTGTTTGAAATGTTCCCCAGTAAATACTCAGCTCTGTTTATAAGTACCATCTTAAGAGTTCTGAGTGTTGTTTTCTGGGCTTTGAGACAGAATGTTCTAGCAAGACCATTAAATTGTCAAGTTCTGTTTTAGAGGCAGACATTTTCTGTCCACTCGCCATGTTTTGTTTCAACCTAAAGAGGGTGACAGAGTACATTCTCCCTCTCTTGGCCTTGTGTCTTATGTGGCTGGTAGTATTGTCTGACATCTATACTAGGTGCTGCAAAATTGAGTAAGTGCCTCTCTTGTGCTTTTTCATCACCATACTGGATCACTAGTCAAAGAAGAGGCATATAGCGTGATCCTTTCTTACTAGCCAAAGAAATACTATTCTTCTATCCTGACTTGCATTTCAGAAGGAAAAAAAACAAGACGGTGATAGCTGGAGTCAAATAGAGAATGAAAAACTGAGTCAGTCTTTCATATCCCAGTGGAACTGATAATTTTCCTTTCCTCTCTCCTGCAGAAATGCTGCAAGAGCTTCATCAGCAACTGGTGGAGTCTGAACGCAAAACTATGACTTACCTCAAGCGATTCAACAAAATCCAGGCAGACTATCACAACCTGATTGGGGTCACTGCTGAACTAGTGGATTCCCTTGAGGCTACAGTTAATGGCAAAATGGTAAATAAGTCAGGATTTGGGAGCAGCTAGATGTGGCTGTTGGGATATTTTATTTATTTATTTTATAGCCCGCCTTTCCCCCTGACTTGAGGGGTCAAGGTGGCTTACAACAAGGCTAGAACAAGATAGAGTTGAAAACGCAATTAAAGTAAAGACACAATTAAATGAGCTATTATATGAAAACACTGTTAATTTTGAAAAAATATAAAATCATTTAAAAACAACACTAAAGACGTAAATAGAGTACACACCCCATACCACTTTCTGCATAATCAGTTAATCCTGAAATGTGCGTTTAAATAAGTGAGTCTTTTCATAGTAGTGAAAGGAGGGCAGAGAGGGAGCCAGGTGAGCTTCCCATGGAAGACAGGTTCTGCAGCCTGGGAACAGCTAGAAGAAAGGCCTTCTTCCCTGTCCCCCCCAGTATTTATTTCCATTTGTATGTCATAATTCATTTTGCATACTTACTGAACTTTTGCCTTGGAAAGTATACAATAAATTTATATTTGAGGTCTAACAAAACTCTGTATTTTTAATCTTGCATTAGAAAAAACTCCAAATACAAATCTGTTATGTGACAACTATATTTTAAAACAAAAGTGCAACCATATTAATTTTATTATAGGAAAAGAATAAATATGGGTTTAGTAAAATCTAAGGTGGGGCAGAGGGAGACTTAAATCCAACCTGATCTCGTTATTGTTCATTTAATAATAATAATAATAATAATAATAATAATAATAATAATAAGTTTTATTTATAGACCGCTATTCCGCGATGATCATAGCGGTGTACAGTAAAATCGTAATACAATACAAAATACAGTTAAAGGAGGGAGAAGTCTCGTCCTTCAGGCAGTCCCTGATGTTGCTGGGTCTGCCTGATCGCTCCCTCTGAGGCCAAGATGACAGTTGAGGAGGGAGGGGCCTCTTATTTAGCTTATATAGGTCTTTTTCTGGACTCTCTGCTTCATATCATGCATCTAAGGAAGTGGGCTCAAGCCTACAAAAGTTCATGCTGCCAGCTTTTCTCTTTCAGTTAGTCTCAAAGTTGATACAAGATCCCTTTTGCATATTGATTTGCCTGACTAACATGGCTATGTCTTTGAATTCATTATTGTTCAGTTACTGTATACAGTAATTAAGCATATAGGATTGTGTTAACATATTGATTTTGGAGGCCGAAGGAATTACTGCTTCTTCCATGACTTTGGCATATGCTGTGTGGCAGAATGAAATGTTATAGGTGAAAAATAGGGTTCTCAGTATGCTTATAATTTAGCAATGTAGCTGAGCAGAACAAAGGACAAATACAGGAAGACTGTTAATGGATTGGTTCAAGCAAGGAAACCATGGCCCTGAGTTTGCAATAGCTAAGCAGGGCTATTGATGACTGGAGGCTCTTGGAGGCCTCTCATTCATAAGTTTGATATAAGTCAAAGTTGATCTTGTGACAAATAATAGAAATAAAATACAAATGGATAGGAGCTGGAACTGCATGAGCCTTTTGGCAACTATAAATCTGCTCCTTCATGTCCCACCTGATCCCTATTTCTGATTGTTCTCTGAGGATCTCAAAGTGGAAATCAGCGCAGGTGGGGAAAGGAGTCTTGGAAGGAATTTTGTGGAAAACTGACTGCTGTTGAAATGGTTCAGTGCCCTGTCATGCAACATTCCTTCACCTGGAAATGTCCCTCTGCCCTTCCCAATCCCTTGTTGTTGTTCCTGGTTTATGGTGACTGAAATGCCCTATTATGGGGTTTTATCAGCAAGATTTGTGCAGAGGGTTTGCCATTGCCTTCCTCTGAGGCTATGACTTGGCCAAGGTCACCCAGTGGGTTTCCATGGCTGAGATGAGATTTGAACCCTGGTCTCCTAAAGTTCTAGTCCAATACTCAAACTGCTATGACACATGGGCTCTCCTTCCAACCAAACCAGCAACATGCCCTTGCTGAGATCCTGCCTGTCTCCAGGCTATACAAGGTACAGTGGTTGTTTTACTCCCCACCCCCAAAGCAAATGGGGCATGGCTCCCCATGTGATCACTCAGCTGGCACAAAGGGGACAGACGCTGCATCATATGCTCCATTCCTAATCTAAATTGCCCCAAAGCTATGGCTTGCCCTGAAGCTGAATAAACAATAATGTGTTTTTGTTGCCTGGGTAATGTGGAGAGGTCTGTGTCAGTGGAAATGGCACAGAGGGTTAACTCCACCCTGGCAACCCAGTTCTGTCTGTCTGGTGTCTTATATAGTGCGCTCCTAAACTGTGTGGCGAGTCTGTTAATTGTTAATCGTGGGTTTTCTTTTCCTAGATTCTACCAGCTGGTGGCACTATTTAGTTGAATCTCTAAATTGATAGGAGTTTGGAAAATGAAGCACAATCCCATGAGACTGCATTTTGTGATCTTGGATTTTATACAATGTTAGCATTCTGGTGCTGGACAGGATCAGAAAAAAGTCTTTCTCACTCCCCCAGGAAAGACACCTCACATGTCAGTTCTCACAGAAGAGACTGGAATCACAATCATGCAGTGCTACTGACAGAGAGCTTGAACTGACAGAAATACACCACTTCAGAAGAGATAGCTCAGGCATCTGCAGAAATCAGGATATGTGATGAGAGAAATTACAGTGGTACCCCGGGTTACGAAATTAATTCGTTCCGCTGTTAATTTCGTAACCCGAAATACCTTCGTAAGCCGAATTCCCATAGGCGCTAATGGAAAAATAGCTCTCTGCTGCCCTCCGGTGGCGGAAAATAGCGCCGCGGTTTTTTCGTAACCCGAAGAAACCTTCGTAAGCCGAAGCAATAAATCCCTATGGGATTTTTTCGTATCCCGAAAAATTCGTAACCCGGCGCATTCGTATCCCGGGGTACCACTGTACCTTTATCCAAATTTCTCCAGAAAGGAGAAGATGCTATCTCGGCCCTAGATAGGATCCCTTCTTGAATTATTGTATGCAAAATCCATCATTTAAGTGCCCCTAAACAGAAATACATTGGATTTCAGAGTCCAGTATATGGGTTGAATCAAACATCAGAATTGATGTTTATAATTGTAATTTTCCATCAGGTTGACTTTGAGTATGGTAACTCTTTGAATGAGAAACCTTCAAGACATGTGGTTATCACCTGCCCAGTTCAGGTTCTACAAACTGAAGGCAACGACCATGGGTTCTTTAGAATCATAGAATCGTAAAGTTGGAACAGACTGCAAGGGCCCTGATCCAGTCCAACCCCATTTTGCCATGCAGGAACTCTCAATCAAAGAATCCCCAACATATGGCCATCCAGCCTCTGTTTAAAGACCTTCAAAGAAGGAGACTCCATTACACTCCGAGGGAGTTTGTTCCACTGTCGAACAGCCCTGACTGTCAGGAAGTTCCTCCTAATGTTGAGCGGGAATCTCTTTCTGTAGCTTGCATCCATTGTTCCAGGTCCTAGTCTCTGGAGCAGCAGAAAGCAAGCTTGCTCCATCCTCAATATGACATCCCTTCAAATATTTAAACAGGGATATCATATCACCTCTTAACCTTCTTTTCTCCAGGCTAAACATCCCCAGCTTCCTAAGTCGTTCCTCATAGGGCTTGGTTTCCAGACCCTTCACCTTCTTCTTCGTGGTCTCTGCGAATCACACAAATGGGTTATTCTGCGCCTGCGCAGCAAAGCTCGGAAACTTCTAGAATCTCTGGGCAGAATGCAATGTAACATTTCTGCAACTTTTTGGCGGTAACTCTGCCCATCCCTATATAAGGCCCCTAGCGGTCCGCCCTTCTTCAGTTCCTTCATTCCGCCGCACTAAGCAGCTCGAGGAACTTTGCTAGCATCGGCTATCACTTGGATTGAATCTCTGGACTTTGACCTATAGCCTTTCGTTGACCATTCTAAACGTATTTTTCCCCCGTTCGGACTACGACCTATGGACCGGTAAAGACCTCCATACGGAATTGTCCTTCGGACTTGGCGTTTCGGCTACGGCCTCCCTCTCGGCCTCTATGGCCTCCTTTAAGAGGTGCTCGAAATGTGGGGTCAAAATCCCCATGTCGGATGGCCAGGACAAGTGTGTCCTTTGCTTGGGCGAGACCCATATTCCAGGTGCCTGCATCCATTGCAAGGCCATGACGTCCCAGGCCCTCAAGAACAGGGACCAAAAATTGAAAGCCTCCCTTTATGAAAAGGTCTTCCAACCAACGACCTCTGTTTCTGAGGACCCGGCCTCCCAATCGGCCTCCTCTGCTCCTCAAGCCAATAAGGGGGACAAGACCAAGCCCTCTAAGAGGAAGCATGGGGACAAACAGAAGTCGTCAAGGGATGGGGAGCCCTCCAGACGGGCTAGATCGGCTTCTCCCGTCTCGAAGTCTCGTAGGAAGGGGCTGCCGAGTACAGTGTCAGTGCCCCCACCGGACCGTGGAACCACGGCCACCCCGACTCCCACGTCCATCCCGAGCTCTGTTCCACCACCCTTGGAGCCCAGAGTTGTCATCGCTCCTCATCTCTCCATCCCTGACGAGGACCTCCAAATCGTTACGATTGACCACAGCTCTGAATCGGAGGGCGAGATCCCAGATTCCGATCCACAGGCCTCGCCTCGCAGGCCCAGGCCCAGACCACCTTCTCGATCTCCCTCCAGGGCTCCGCGTAGGCTGCACTCTCCCTCACGTCGGGACAGAGCCGCCCTCGGTACAGAGGCAGATGAAGCTCTGGATCAAGGATTCCAGGAGCGCGACCTACCAGATTCTGACCTAATGGACACTTATCCTGACTTGGTGTATGATCATCACACCAAACAATACTTCCTACCTGTGGATGCTACCCATCTCCGTAAACGTTTCCCGGGCCCGACGAGATCCAAGGCCCGTTCTCCTAGTCGCCAGGCCGTCTTCCCCAAGTCGGATGTCTTGTTGATGCCCCATCATTCTCCGGTTAGAGACCTCTCACCAGCCAGCAGACCTCGGAGTAGGTCAGCCTCTAGATCACCGTCTCGTTCACGTTCGCCGTCGCCCTTCCCTGCAGACGACCAGCCCTACACCTTTGGGGTTCCAGACGCTCCATCTCCATCGGATGACGTCAGGTCCTTCTCCGACAGGATCATCCGGATGGCTGACGCTTTGAAACTGGAGGTCTCCCATCCAGAGGATGATGCCCTCGATCCGGTGGAGAGACGAATCCATGGCTGTGCCCCGGCACCTCCTTCACTGGCATTTCTGCCTTCTCTGGACAAGATTGCCAAGCGATCCTGGGACACCCCGGCAACCATCTCTTCCACTTCCAGGAAGATCGAGAACCTGTACAGGGTAACACCATCTGGACCCTCGTGGCTCTTCAACCACCCGAAGCCCAACTCAGCTATTGTAGAGGGTTCACAGACAGCTTTCACTCCCCGTCAGGCCTCCTCTCCGATGGATAAGGAAGGCAAGAAAATTGATGGGCTGGCAAAGAAATTCTATGCCTCAGCTGCGCTTGGCATCAAGATCGCCAACTATACAGCATGTATGGGGGCATACGTACAACTGTTAATGGAAAAGATTGACTTGACCATCAGTGAGCTCCCTGATGATAAGAAACGGATTATGACGGCCCTACAGAACGAGGTCCATCTGGTTGGCGGCAAACAGATTATTTCCGCTAGGCATTCAACCGACTGTGCCTCAAAAATCCTGTCTGGCTCTATAGCCCTCAGGCGCCACGCATGGTTGCGCTCTTCGGACCTCACTCCACAAGCGAGATCCGCAATAGAAGACATGCCCTTTGATAACTCGGGCTTATTTAATAAAGAGACTGATGAAAAACTGAGTTTCCGCTACCACATGAAAACCGCGGTGCGAAAACACGGGATGTCTTCCTCGTCCAAGTCACCAAGGATGAGATACGGTAGCCAGCGTCCATGGTACCCACAGGGACAACAGCGGTTTCAGCAACACGACCGCCATTACCAATCTCAGGATAGACCCCCTCAGGTTCGACCTTCCCAATCTCCTCTGCCCCAAGGCGACCACCGTCAGTCGTCTCAGCCTAGATATCAACAGGGCTACAAAAAGAAGGATACCAAAGGCAAGCGCAGGTTCTGAAAAACCCCAGCGCACTTCGCCGCTCATTTCACTGATAGGTTGAGGCCCTTCTTTAACACCTGGGCCTCGATAACTTCAGACTCTTGGGTCTCAGACACTGTCCGACGGGGTTATGCCCTTGAGTTTTTAGAGCTCCCTCCCACCGGAGCCTTTAATTCCACCTTACCCTCGGACACCCTTCTCGACGAAGTGCGTTCCCTCTTAGACAAAAGGGCCATCGAGCCCGTGGACCCTGCTAGAGCACGGTATTGTTTTTTCTCTAGATATTTTACAATCCCCAAGAGGGACTTTGGACTTAGACCTATCCTGGACTTGCGCCATCTGAATGCTTACATTGTTTACAGACGCTTCAGGATGCTAACCCTTGCTTCTATTTTACCGTTATTGCAGAAAGACGCCTGGTTCGCCACTTTAGATTTGAAGGACGCTTATTTTCATATTTCCATCAGAGAAAATCACCGCCGGTTCCTCGCCTTCGCCGTTGGGACTGAGATCTTCCAGTACAAAGTCCTCCCATTTGGCCTGTCTTCAGCACCAAGAGTCTTCACAAAGTGCATGGCCCCGGTGGTGGCCTATCTTCGCCAAAGAGGAATAACGGTCTTCCCCTACTTGGACGATTGGCTGTTCACTGCATCGTCCCGCACATCACTGAGTCAGGACGTACAGTTCTCCCTATCTCTTCTGAATGCCTTGGGACTTCAAGTCAACGTGGAGAAATCCCACCTCTCTCCATCAAAAAGACTGGACTTCATCGGAACGACCTTGGATTCGGAGACGGCCAAAGCCGTTCTCCCAAGGACGAGGTTCGAGTCACTGGTGTCTGTGCTACGGGACTGTCTCTCTCGACGGAAGGTCCGGGCCCATGCAGTACAGGTCGCCATGGGTCACTTGGCCTCTACAACCTTCGTTACCCCGTGGGCCAGACTCCGCTTCAGACCTTTCCAATCGTGGTACCTGTCTGTTTTCGACCCCGTACTGGATTCACCACGAAAGATCCTTACCATCCCGAGAAAGGTTCAGAAGTCGCTCCGGTGGTGGCTCCAGCCCGAGAACGTCTGCGTCGGCATGCCATTTGCTCCTCCGCAACCGGACATCACCCTGACTGCGGACGCATCTCTCCAGGGTTGGGGCGCCCATGTTCAAGGCCTTTCCATCAAGGACAAATGGTCCCCGTCGGAGGCCGCTCTTCACATCAATGCATTGGAAATGCTGGCAGTAGAAAAGTCCCTCAAGGCCTTCTGCACCCTCTTTGCTGACAAAGTGGTGCTTCTCTTCACAGACAACACTACTACAATGTATTACCTCAACAAACAAGGGGGTACAAAGTCAAGGACTCTTCTAGAGATCACGCTCCGCGTCTGGGATTGGTACATCGCCCACAGCATCTGTCTGCAGTGCATCCATTTGCCGGGAGATCAGAACGACCAAGCAGACCAGCTCAGCCGGTCCCCGACAACTTGTCACGAATGGAGGCTCCATCCGGAAGTGGTCGACAGCCTATTTCGCCGTTGGGGTTCGCTGACACTGGACCTCTTCGCCTCCCCCCAGAACTCCCACACTCGGGAATTTTGCTCTCGAGTGAAGGGACCGGGCTCAAGAGGAGACGCTTTCCAACTCCATTGGACACAAGGTCTGCTGTACGCTTTCCCTCCCTTCCCGTTACTGACCAGGGTCCTGTCAAAGATTATGACAGACCATGCCGATGTGATCCTGGTCACTCCATGGTGGCCGAGACAGTCTTGGTTCACCCCACTGCTGCGTCTGTCCGAGAACACATTTCTCCGGATCGAGCACCGGCCCGATCTTCTTTCCATCCAGAACGGAATGATTCTCCATCCCGATATGGACTTTCTCCCATTGGTAGCATGGAGGATCCGGTCTTGACATCCCTCCCAACAGGCATTAGGGATATTATTATAGCAGCTCAAAAGCCCTCTGCTCGTAAGGCCTATGGTTACAAGTGGGACAAATTTGTGACCTTTCTTAGGGACAGAGGCATTGTACCAGTTCAGGTGTCTATCTCGATAGTTCTGGGCTTCCTTAAGAGTTTGGTTGATTCTGGGCTATCCCTCAATTCCATTAAGGGCTATTTGTCGGCCATTTCCTCCCATTACTCGTTTGGTGACAAACCCTCCTTGTTTCGGAACCCCTTAGTGAAGAGGTTTCTCAGGGGCTTTAACAATTTGTATCCACCTTGTCTTTCCTCTGCTCCGACTTGGAGCCTGGACTTGGTACTCTCAAAACTAACTTCTAAGCTGTTTGAGCCGATGGCTACCACAGACCTCAGACTGTTGACATGGAAAATGGCCTTTTTGGTAGCCATTACCTCAGCCCATCGGGCCGGTGAACTATGTGCCCTACGGGCCGACCAGCCCTTTCTACGTTTCCACAAAGACAAGGTAGTGCTCCGGACTGACATCACTTTCCTGCCTAAGGTGGTGTCAGCATTTCATTTGAATCAGGATATTGTTCTCCCTACCCTGGCCCCGAACCCGAACTCTGACGAAGAGCGCCGAATTCATTCTTTAGATGTCAGGAGAGCCCTGGCTTTCTACCTCGATAGGACCTCGGGCTCGAGGCTATCCAATAGACTCTTTGTGTGCTATTCACAGGCCAAAAAGGGGTTGCCTGTTTCATCTCAGAGGTTCTCTAAATGGGTAACAAGTACCATCCATTTATGCTATGAGTTGGCAGGCACACCTGTACCTGAGCGGGTTCGGGCCCATGCAACTAGGGCGGTAGCAGCATCCTCTGCCTTTCTAATGGGCATTCCTTTGGAGGATGTCTGCAGGGCTGCTACCTGGTCCCAGCCTTTAACATTTATCAGACATTATAGGCTGGATGCCAGAGATAGGCAGGGAGCAGCCTTTGGGAGGGCAGTGTTACTTTCAGGGTTGCACTGAACACAATTGACACTGCTGCTGTTTAAGGTTAATTGTTTATTATCTGTTAATAAAATTTGTTTGAGTTTGCACATGAACACTCCCTCCTCCTTTGACTTAAGCTTGCCAGTCTAACCCATTTGTGTGATTCGCAGAGACCACGAAGAAGAAGGACAGGTTGCTCACCTGTAACTGTGTTTCTTCGAGTGGTCATCTGGGAATTCACACAAATCCGCCCATCCTTCCCCTCAGTGTCCTGCTCATTGCCTTGCTACGTTACCGTCGCACTGTTTGCAGATAGTTCGGAACTGAAGAAGGGCGGACCGCTAGGGGCCTTATATAGGGATGGGCGGAGTTACCGCCAAAAAGTTGCAGAAATGTTACATTGCATTCTGCCCAGAGATTCTAGAAGTTTCCGAGCTTTGCTGCGCAGGCGTAGAATAACCCATTTGTGTGAATTTGCAGATGACCACTCGAAGAAACACAGTTACAGGTGAGCAACCTGTCCATTTTAGTCGCCCTCCTTTGGACACGCTCCAGTTTCTCAATGTCCTTCTTGAATTGTGGGGCCCAGAACTGGACACAATATTCCAGGTGGGGCCTGATCAGAGCAGAATACAGTAGGACTATGACTTCCCTTGATCTAGACACTATGGCCCCATACAGACAGGCCAAAATAAATCTGCTTCAGGTCACTTTGGAGGTATGCTGATTAAATGACACATGCATCTTAAGAGGACTAGAACGCAGCTTTGGCACAGCTTCCAGACTCTTAGGATGCATGCATCCTTTAAACAGCATACCTCCAAAGTGACCTGAAGCAGCTTTATTTTGGCCTGTCTGTATGGGGCCTATACTTTTATTGATGCAGCCTAAAATTGCATTGGCCTTTTTAGCTGCCGCATCACACTGTTGATTCATGTTCAATTTGTGGTCTACTTGGACTCCTAGATCCCTTTCACACGTAGTTTCGTTCAGCCAGGTGTCCCCCATCCTATATCTGTGCATTTCATTTTTTCCACCCTAAGTGCAGTACCTTACATTTCTCTGTGTTGAATTTCATTTTGTTAGCTTTGGCCCAGCTTTCTAATCTATTAAGGTCATTTTGAATTTTGATCCTGTCCTCTGGAGTATTAGCTATTCCTCCTAATTTGGTGTCATCTGCAAATTAGATAAGTATGCTCCCAATTCTGTCATCCAAGTCATTGATAAAGTTGTTGAATAGCCCTGGGTCCAGGACAGAGCCCTGTGGGACCCCACTGGTCACTTCCCTCCAGGATGAAAAGGAGCCATTGTTGAACACCCTTTGGGTTCGGCCGGTCAACCAATTACAAATCCATGTAACAGTTACC
>NC_056524.1:270209206-270222900 GCF_019175285.1 Sceloporus undulatus
TAAGGTTTGAGAAAAAGACTGACCCTTCGGAGATGCCGCCTGACACGTGCGTTCTCAGCTCAACACCTAATGCTTCCTCCGAGGATCTATTCACTCCTGGTAAGATATTGCAAAATCGTTGTGCTGCAATATTTGTTTGGCGCGTTCGCATTTTCAGATGTTCAACGACATAACATTGCCTTATCTTATAGTTTCCCTTCGCTTTCATTCCGCAGATGCAGTTCAAGAACACTTTGTTTTGAACTTGACTTCAGTACAGGAAGAAGACGAAGAAATGACTCAAATTGGGTCTGAGGAAGAAAATGTTGGGCAAACAGGAGAGTCCATCATGGATCAGCCCATTACTTCTGATGGGGAGCCAGATGATTCTGAGTTTCCGAACCTTCAGCCTGTTCAACCTAGCGGTTAGTCCATTGCATCTGTTTCCTAACCCCTTGTTGGCTGTGTAGTACATTCAGGGGATAACATGGCTATGTTATCCCATTGAGTAGGGCAAACCATTTCACCTTTTTTTTTTTTATCCTCTGGTGGGTACAGTCAGGCTCAGTCCTTTTACCAACCCACTACTGAAGGCTCAGTCCTTTTACGAATCCCCCAGAAACTGATGCTTCCAGTGTAGTTAGTTTAATCCAACAATAACAACAAGTGCTGGAATTTTTTTTTATCTCTGTTGGGAATATCCAGGGGATAACATGGCTATGCTATGTTATCTCATTCAGTGGGGAAAAGCATTTCGCCTTTTCTTCCCCCTCCGGTGGGTGCATTCAGGGGATAACATGGCTATGCTATGTTATCTTGTTCAGTGGGGGAAAGCATTTAACCTTTTCTTCCACCTCTGGTGGGTGCATTCAGGGGATAACATGGCTATGCTATGTTATCTCGTTCAGTGGGGGAAAGCATTTCGCCTTTTCTTCCACCTCTGGTGGGTGCATTAAGGGGATAACATGGCTATGCTATGTTATCTCATTCAGTGGTGGAAAGCATTTAACCTTTTCTTCCACCTCTGGTGGGTGCATTCAGGGGATAACATTTTTATTCAAGTTTTCTTGTCACTCAAACATGCATTTAGTTAATATCACAATAAATTTATATTACATTTTAAACTTTTATACTAGCAATTGCACATTACAGTATTTGATATTGATAACCTAGCACTACTTACCCTGATCTCCATCAGGATTGTCCTCTGGAGGTGGTGGAGAATCATGTCTTTCTTCATGTGAAGGAAGAAGTACATGATCAGAAATATGTTCTTAATCCTGTAGTTGATGTATGCTAATCATGTTTTTCTTATAGAATATGGTATTATTAAATATTATTTGCACAACTATTAATATCAATTATAAATCAACATAAAGTAAAATGACCAATTTTAAGCTTAATGTCAGTATATATATATGTATATATATATACATACATACACACACACACACACACACACACACACACACACACAACCACAATCACACATGTAAAAAAGTTACTTCAGAATACTGACAAATATCCTTGTGTTCATATTGACATAAATGAATATGTTATTGGTAAGTTGAAATATAGTATAGGAATGAATTTCAGTATTATTTGTAATTTAAAAATAACAACTTACCCAAATCTACCTCAGGATTTGCCTCTTGAGCCCTGGGAGGAGGTGGTGATGCATGCCTCCCTGCATTGTAAGAAAGTTGTAGAGGTTCATATAATGTCATTTTAATGAAATATTAAAATTCCTGAATGAATTTAAATAAATTCCTGCTTCTAGGTGGCCTTATTCCTATTCCTTGCACAGTGCCTTCTAAGAATACATGATAATATAACTATTAATAAGAAAACTGTTTTCTGTAAACAACATTATCCAAAAGTATGTTATATATGTATTTATATATATTAATCAACATTAATATATTATGCAATATAGTATGCATCCAACTGATATAATTTAATGTAATAATAGAAGGTTGTTAAGAAAATAATGTATACATCATGCTGCATAAAATTAAATTTATATATCGAAATTAGTAATGTCACGCAATGTAGGAAATGTCTGTATATACATGACTTCAACATTTCCTATATCTAATCTTTGTTATATGTAATCAATGTTTACCAAAAATATTTTTAAGTAATTATATGCATATCTATCATTGCATCTATCAAGCAGCAAATGAATGATAGTTAATGAAATAAATAAAGTTATTGAAGAAAATATTGTATATATTGAACTGCCAATTAAATTAAGATATCAAAAATAATTTCATCATTTTACACTTCGTTAAATAAGTGAATATAAATTTAATATATTTAATTAAGTAATTAAAAAATAATTACCTGCGGGGAATCTCTCCCTTGGATGAGGTCTTCCAGCAATTTCCCACAATTCCCTCATGAGATGGAACTGTGGGAACTTTTGCAGCTCCGTTGGAGGGGGATTTGGCCCAAATCTATCTATAAGGGCATAAAATGTCCCTTTCTAATATTTGAATTTTCGACAGGCCATGTGCGCATCCAGGACATATCCTCCACATGTCCTAAGCCCAGCAGCCACTCTTCGGAAGAAATGAATGTTTTTCCTAGGAGTGGACTGCATGAGCTGAGGAACCACTGCTGGGGTATCCCTAAGGATAGAAAGCATCATTTCCACCTCTTCTGACCACCAGTACATAAATCTCCTCACTCCTTCCGCCGCCATCTTCACTACCCACAAGTCCAGACTCTGGAAACTGCCCCTTATATACTCCCCAGGGAAAACAGCAGGAGGTAGCCAAAAAGGCAATGCTTAATGTGTAATGGGTCAACTTTGTCTTGCAGCACTGGCTGGGTTATGAAGTTTGAGTTCCACGTTCCAAACTCAGTTATTGCTGCAAAACAGAGTCTATAGGCTTTTTAAATTTCAGAATAGGAAGTTAAACAGCACATATTGGGATGCTGCTAACGGGTGCTGAGGTTAAGATAGGGATCATTAGCGTACAATGCAATATGTATGTACATGTGAAATGTATGAGGCGCTTAATCCAATAAGAGATTAAGCAACCATTGACACGTTCCATTGCAACGGAGAGTGAGCTGAGCTGGCGGATGGACGTTGCCATGAGGCAGTGCTTCTCAATTATTTTCTGTCATGCCCCCCTAGGAAGAAGAAAAACATTTCGCGCCCCCCGCGCGACTGTAAATAGTATCATTTGTCTATAAAATTGTTGTAAGTACACCTCTGCATAACAGAGCTTCGCGCCCCCCCTGGGGGGCCCGCCCCGCTATGTTAGAAACACTGCCATGAGGGAACATTGAGGCGGGATCACCTGTACACAAGAGGCTCCTATATCCCAAGCTGAAATGTCAACATTTTAAGAAACATAGATAGATAGATAGATAGATAGATAGATAGATAGATAGATAGATAGATAGATTAATGGGTAGATGGATGGATGGGTAGAAAGACATCACGACAGGCAGGCAGGCAGGCATGGAGGGAGGCAGGCAGAAGGCAGACAGAGAGAGAGAGAGAGAGATAGGTAGATAGATAGATAGATAGATAGATAGATAGATAGATAGATAGATAATACACCACCCTCTGCATGGCTTCCTATGTCCTTAGGATTGCCATAAATCAGGAATGACTTGAAGACACACAACCACAACATCAGCAATTCTCTGAAGACTGCCATTTGTACGTGGCAAGTCACACTCTCTCAGCCTTAGAGGATGGAACGATCCTCTGAACCATCTTGGAACCCCCTCTGAACCATCTTGCCAAAGAAAACCCCATGATAAGTTCACCTGAGGCACTAATCAACAATGAAAACAAACTACATGACCCACTTAATCTGGGATAAATGATCTTGGGGTTTAATTTCATTTAACCACCCCCCCCCCCAGCATTCCTAAAAGATGTTCTTTTTTATTGCATTGTGAACCATTTTGCATGGATGAGAACTGGCACCTATTCCAGAAGAGGGAGGGGATTTATGCAGAGGGGTGGCCCCTACCATCTCACCTGTCCTCTGCCAACTCACCTGGGGTCCCTCCTCAGTTCAGCTCCATTTTGAGCACGGTCTTCTGTGTGTGTGGCTGCTAGTGTCGTCCTTGATTTCCTCCTATTTCCCTTTCTGAGCACAAACCTTGTTGATGAAACTAGGTGTTCGAATGGTTATCCTGAGATTGACACAGTTTGCTCAGAATAAGTCATTGTAAATTGTGGTTCAAGCTGTTGGATTTAAACATTTTAAAACACATCCAGGGATGTACCAGGAAGAGCCCAGATCCTGTGTAAATGTGGTCTCCTAGTCATCATTGCAACCATGGAGAAAATATTAATAAATGTATGTAACTGCAAAATATATCAGCTGTCAAGAACTGTGAAGCTAGGAAAATTGCTATTAAGAAGTCAACTTTATTATAATGGTGAAAAAAATCAGGTAAAATCATTATCAAATGCTCTACATTACATGAAATACAATTTTATGTTCTGATAACATTAGAGAATTATTTTTAACTGAAGTCAATTGCAATGTAACATTCTAAATACTGTAACTGAAATTAGGTATTAAAATACTCCACAAAGGCATCTCTAATCCTTTCCCCCTTTTCCCTCTCCTGTTGATCAGTCATATAAGTGGTTGGGTCAATGACATATGTCTCAGGAGAAGTGTTTCGTCCCAGCAGGACATCTCCATTGCTCTCTATTATGTTATGCAGAATACAGCAAGATAAAATGGCAGAAGGTAAATTTTGAAGAGACAGGTCTAGACCTTTCAGAAGTGCTTGAAATCTAGATTTCAAACGCCCGAATGATCTTTCAACCACGATTCTTGCTCGAGATAATCTCTTATTATAAACCCCCTCCCTCCTGCTATGACCAATCTTAAATGGGATGAGCAAGAAAGGCTTTATGGGATATCCACCATCGCCCAAAAGAAGTGGCCTGACCTGTTGCCCTTTAATTGTCAATGTTGGACAACCGGGAACATACAGTCCAGCTTTTAATGCATGATAGATAGGGGATTCCTGCAGGACATGGCTGTCATGGTTTACTCCTGAATGTCCGCAGAAAAGATCGAAATATTTTCCTGTGTGATCACATGTTGCCTGTAGAATCATAGTGTGTTGCTGTTTATGGTTTATGTACTGCGGTCCCTCGTGAGCTGGCGCCTTAATCGTGATGTGGCATCCGTCAATTGCTCCAATCACCTGGGGAAACCCCAGGGCTTCAAATCCAGACATATTCTGTGATTGAAAAAGAGACAATAAATATTACATTAGTACTGTAACAATTTCTGTACATTTACTACCTCATTACATATATTTAAGTAGATAGACAGATAGATAGATGGATGGATGGATGGATGGATGGATGGATGGGTAGAAAGACATAACGACAGGCAGGCAGGCAGGCAGGCAGGTAGACAGAGATAGATAAATATAGATAGATAGATAGATAGATAGATAGATGGATGGATGGATGGATGGATGGATAGATAGTTGGATGGAAGGAAGGAAGGGAAGGGTAGAAATAAATAAGAACAGGCAGACAGACAGAAAAGAGACTAGAGGTGAGAGATTAAGAGAGAGAGGGAGAGAGAGAGAGAGAGAGATAACTACATATATATATATAAAACCAGAGTTAGATAGATTGATGGATGGATGGATAGATAGATGGATGGATTGGTTGGTTGGTTTGTTGGTTTGTTTCTTGGAGGGATGAATGCACGGACGGACGGAAAAGATGGTAGACAGAAGGGCAGACATACAGAGAGACGTGCAGAAAGAGTTAAAGTAATGCATAATGAGCAAGGCATTCCTAATAAATAATCATCAACTACATTAGAGGCGCTTGATCCCCTGTCAGATCAAGCGATCCGGACACTGGAGTTTTTTGTAATATATATATAGATAGAGAGAGAGAGAGAGAGATAAATTTCCACCAACCTTTCTATAATCTCCAAGGTAGACAGCCCTCCGCAGTAGAACCATTTCCATACACAGGAACACCTGAATGATAGCCTTGTATGCTGTAGACTTTCCTACACCGAAAAAGTCCCAACTGTGGCATAGGAACCACCATGTGCCAGGTAAAATATGGCCATGGCAATTTGCTCCCACGGGTACCCTGGGTTCCTTTGCTTGATATATCAAAATATAGGTCATCGTCAGAAAATTAAGTATAATGTTTTCCTTTATCACATTGCTTATAGAAAAATTTAAGGGCAATGCGAGCTGTCATGACAATTGTGTGACAGCGGAGACATGGCAAAAAGACATTTCTTTCATTTGGATGAAATGCATTCCTGTTGCGGAAGGCGCCACAGATCAAGCTTGCGCCGATGGCTAGAAATGGGTGGGATAACCCCAAGAACAATGGCAACTGGACGTCGTTGCTAGAACTGCTAGTCTGACCTATTGGAAGAACGCACTCAGAGGCCGCGTGCTGTTTTAAATGATTGCTGACGGCTGCGTCCCATTTTCCAGGCAGAAACACACGGTTCCGTAGCAGTTTCCGGGTAGAAAAGAAATTGGCAGCCATATTTACCTGGCACATGGTGGTCCATGCACAGTTGGGACTTTTTCGGTGTAGAAAGTCTACAGCGACAAGGCTATCGGCAGGGTTCCTGTGTATGGATAGGTTTACGGCGGAGGGCTGTCTACTTGGAGATATAGAAAGTTGGGGAAATTTAAGCTCTCTCTCTCTCTCTTCTATAGATAATATACAAAAAACTCCAGTGGCCGGATCGCGAATCTGACAGGGGAATCAAGCGCCTCTAAATGTAGTTGATATTATGGATTGGAATGCCTTGCTCATTATGCAGTACGTAACTCTTTCCGCACGTCTCTCTGTAGTGTCGGGGCCCTTCTGTCTACCATTTTCCGTCCGTCCGTGCATTCATCCCTCCAAGTAAACCAAAAACCACCAACCAACCCCATCTACTAATCCACCATCCATCATCTAGTCGAACGCGGGTTTTATATATAAGATGGTAGTTTATCCTCTTCTCTCGCGTCTCTCCCATCGTCTCTCTTAATCTCTCACCCTAGTCTCTTACTGTCTGGCGCCTGTTATTATTATTCAAACTTACAACCTCCTTCCTGTCCTCGCAACTATCTATCCATCCATCCATCCATCCACCTCGAGCTAATCGATATCTATCTACAGCTATCTATCTATAATTATCATCTCGATGTGCGTAACCTGCCTGCCTGCCGGCATGGCCCGTAGTCTTCTGGTGTTGTTTCACCCAATCCATCCATCCATCCGATCAAGCCATCTATCTGTCTGTGATCTACTTAAATATAGTAATGAGGTAGAAATGTACAGAAATGTTGCAGTACTAAGGAATATGTTATTGTCTCTTTTTCAATCACAAATATGTCGAGTTGAAGCCTGGGGGTTTCCCCAGTGATTGGAGCAATGACGGTGCCACATCCGATAACGCCGAGCTCACGAGGGAACCGCAGTACAAACCATAACAGCACACACAGATTCCAGCAACAGTGAGCACACAGGAAAATCGATCTTTCTGCGGACAGTCAGAGTAACCATGACACCAGGTCCTGCAGGAAGAATCCCCACTACATGGCATTAAAGACTGGACTGTATGTTTCCCGGTGTCAAATTGACAATAAGGGCAACAGTCAGGCCACTTCTTTTGGCGATGGTGGATATCCATAACGCTTTTTGCTCATACCCATTTAAGATTGGTCGCAGGAAGGAGGGGGTATTATAATAAGAGATTATCTCGACAAGAATCGTGGTTGAAAGATCTCGGGGCGTTTGAAATCTAGAGGTCAAGACGTCTGAAAGGTCTAGACTGTCTCTTCAAAATTTTTACTTTGCCATTTTTCTGCGTATCTGCAGAACAATAGAGAGATGGAAGATGTCCTGCTGGGACGAAACACTTTCCTGAGACATATGTCATTGACCAAGCCACTTATATGAATGACAACAGGAGAGGGAAAAGGGGGAAGATTGAGATGCCTTTGTGGTATTTAATACCTAATTTCAGTTACAGTATTTAGAAGGTTACATGCATTGACTTCATAAAAAGAATTCTCTAATGTTATAGAACAAATGGTATTTCTGTATGAGAGCATTGATAATGATTTTACCGGTGATTTTTTCACCAATTATAATAAGTTGACTCTTAATAGCAATTTTGCCTACTTCACAGTTCTGACAGCTATATATTGGCAGTGTACAATACATTTATTAATATTTTTCGCATGGGTGCAAAATGAATGACTAGGAGACCACTTTAACAGGATCGGGCTCTCCTGGGACATACCTGATGTTTGTAAAATTTTAAATCCACAGCTTGAACCACAATTTAACAATGACTATATTCTGAGCAACGTGTCATCACAGGATAACCATCGAACACCTAGTTTCAATCAACAAGGTGTGCTCAAAGGGAAAAAGGAGGGAAATCAAGGACGACACTACAGCCACACAACAGAAGACCGGTGCCAAAATGGAGCTGAACGAGGAGGGACCCCAGGTGAGTTGGCAGACAGGTGAGAGGGTAGGGCCACCCCTCTGCAATAAACCCCTCCCTCCTTGGAATAGGTGCCAGCTCATCCATAGCAAAATGGTTCACAAGCAATAAAAAAGAACATCTTTTAGAGGAATGCTGGGGGGGGGTGGTTAAATGAAAAAAATTAAAAAAAAAAAAACACCCAGACATTATCCCAGATTAAGTGTCCATTAGGTTGTTTCATTGTTGAGTGCTCAGGTGAACTAGCATGGGGTTTTCTTGCAAGATGGTTCAGAGGGGGTTCCAAATGGTCAGAAGGATCGTCCATCCTCAAGGCTGAGAGTGTGACTTGCGGCCACGTACAAATGGCAGTCTCGAAAATTGGCGATGTTTGGTTTGTGTGTCTTCAAGTCATCTGATTTAGGCAGCCTAGGACATAGAAGCAAATGCAGAGGGGGGTGTATTATCTATCTATCTATCGATCTATCTATCTCTTCGATCTATCACTAAATCTCTCTCTCTCTCTCTTGTCTGCCTTCTGCCTGCCTCCTCCATGCCTGCCTGCCTGCTGTCGTGATGTCTTCGACCATCCGTCCATCTACCCAAATCATTATCTATCTACTACTACTTCTATCTATCTATCTATCTATCTCGTTCTTAAAGTTGACATTTCAGCTTGGGAGATAGGAGCCTCTTGGTGGAACATGTGGATCCCGCCTCAATGTCCCTCAGGCATGGTTTTCTAACATAGCGGGGCGGCCCAACAGGGGGGGCGCGAAGCTCGTTATGCAGAGGTGTACTTACAGCAATTTTATAGACAAATGATACATACAGTCGCGCAGGGGGCGCGAAATGTTTTTCTTCTCTGAGGGCATGACAGAAAGATGAGAAGCACTGCCTCATGGCAACGTCCATCAGCCAGCGCAGCTCACTCTCCGTGGCATGAAGGTCAAAGGTTGCTTAATCGATTGGATTAGCGCCGCAACATTTCACTGTACATACATTGCATGTAAAACGCGACGGACCCTACTTAACCGCAGCAACACGTAGAGCAGCACCCAAATGGCTGGTTAACTTCCTATTCGGAATAAAAGCCTATAGACCGGTTTGCAGCAATACGATTGGAACGTGGAACTCAAACTGGCATAACCCATGCCAGTGCGCAAGACAAAGTTGACCCATTACACATTAAGCATTGGCGGGCTTTTGGCTACCTCTGCTTGTTTCCCTGGGGGAGGTAATAAGGGGCAGTTTCCAGAGTCTGGACTTGTGGGTGGGGAGTGAAATGGCGGCGGGAGGAGTGAGGAGATTTATGTAACTGGTGGTCAGAAGAGGGTGAAATGAGCTTATCATCCTTAGGGATACCCCAGCAGTGGTTCTCAGCTCATGCAGTCCACTACCTAGGAAAAAACATTCATTTCTACCGGAAGTGCTGCTGGGCGTAGGACAGTGGAGGAGATGTCCGGATGCGCACATGGCCTGTCGAAAGTCAAAGATAGAAAGGGACATGTTATGCCCTTATAGATAAGATTTGGGCCAAATCCCCCGCAACGGAGGCTGCAAAGTTCCCACAGCCATCTCAGAGGAATTGGGGAAATTGCTGGAAGACCTCATCCAAGGGAGAGATCCCCGCAGGTAATTATTATTTAATTATTAATTAAATAATTAAATTTATATTCACTTATTTAACGAGTGTAAATGATGAAATTATTTTTGAATATCTTAATTTAAAATGGGGCAGTTCATATATACAATATGTTTCTTCATAACTTATTTATTTCATAACTAGCATTCATTTGCGCTTGATAGATGCATGATAGATATGCATATAATTATTAAATATTTTTGGTAAACTTGAATTACATATAACAAAGATAGTATAGGATGTTGAAGGCATGTAAACAGACATTTCACATTGCGTGACGTACTAATTTCGATATATAAAGTTAATTTTATAGCATGAATGTATACATTATTTGCTTAAAACAACCTTCGATATAGAATAAATTAATATAGTTGGATGCAACATATGCAATAAATATGAATGTGGAAATATAATAAATACATTATAACACATACTTTGGATAAGGTTGTTTTACAGAAAACAGGAAAAGAAGAAGAAGGAGGAAGGAAAGGAAAAGGAAGAAGAGGAAGTATATTAATCATTAGGAATTTTACATAAATGAAAAGAAAAAAAGCGCACAATGCAGGGAGGCATCATACCACCTAAGGGCCAAGAGGGAAACTGAGTAGATTGTGGGTAAGTTGGATTTTAAATTACAAATAAAGAAAATTATTTGATACGATAGTTCCACACTTACGCATACTATTCATTTATTCAATAGAACACAAGGAATTCAGGAGTTCTGAAGTAACTTTTTTACATGTGGGATGTGGTTGTGGTTATGTGTGTGTGTGTGTGTGTGGTGTAAGGAAATGTATATAGATATACATATAGATATACTGACCAAGGTTAAAATTGGTCATTTTACTTTAATGTGATTATATTATAGTAAGAGGTGGCAATAATATTTTAATACCATATTCTATAAAAAAAACATGATAGGCATAACAGCAACTACAGGATTAAGAACATATTATCGATCATGTAATTCTTCCTCAGGAGAAAGACAGATTCTCCAGCACCTCCAGAGGACAATCCGGGATGGAAATCAGGGTAGAGTGCTAGTTATCAAGAAATACTGAAGGGAATTGCAGATAAAGTAAATGTAATAAATTAGTTGATAGTAACAAATGCATGTTTGAGTGAAAAAAACGGGAATAAAATGTTAGCCCCTGGAATGCACCCACCAGAGGTGGAAGAAAAGGTTAATGTTTCCACCACTGAATGAGATAACATAGCATAGCCATGTTTTCCCCTTAATGCACCCACCAGAGGTGGAAGAAAAGGCGAAATGCGTTCCCCCACTGACGAGATAACATAGCATAGCCAGTTTATCCCCGGAATGCACCCACCCAGAGGTGGAAGAAAAGGTTAATGCTTTCCCCCACTGAACAAGATAACATAGCATAGCATGTGGATCCCCTGAATGCACCCACGGAGGGGGAAGAAAAGGCGAAATGCTTTTCCCCCACTGAATGAGATAACATAGCATAGCCATGTTATCCCCGGATATTTCCCAACAGAGATAAAAAAAAATTCCACACACGTTTGTTATTGTTGGATTAAACTAACTACACGGAAGCACAGTTTCGGGGATTCGTAAAAAGGACTGGAGCCTTCAGTAGTGGGTTGGTAAAAGGACTGAGCCGGACGGGTACCCACCAGAGGATAAAAAAAAAAAGGTGAAATGGTTTGCCCTACTCATGGGATAACATAGCCATGTTATCCCCTGAAGACTACACAGCCACAAGGGGTTAGGAAAAGATGCAATGGACTACCGCTAGTTGAACAGGCTGAAGGTTCGGAACTCAGAATCATCTGGCTCCCCATCAGAAGTAATGGGCTGATCCAGATGGACTCTCATGTTTGCCCAACTTTTTTCCTCAGACCCATTGTGAGTCATTCTTTCTTTTCTTCTCTTCTTCCTGTCCGTGAAGTCAAGTTCAAACAAAGTGTTCTTGAACTGCATCTGCGGAATGAAAGCGAAGGGAAACTATAAGATAAGGCAATGTTATGTCGTTGAACATCTGAAAATGCGAACGCGCCAAACAAATATTGCAGGCACAACGATTTTGCAATATCTTACCAGGAGTGAATAGATCCTCGGAGGAAGCATAGGTGTTGAGCGAGAACGCACGTGTCAGGCGGCTTCTCGAAGGGTCAGTCTTTTCTCAAACCTTAGAGCATTTCCCCCTGCCGCTCTTTTTCGGTTCAATGCTAGCGTCTCCAGCAAAGAGTCCTGGAGTTCACGAAAAATGGAAAATCATAGCTCCCATACCACTGGTCTTGGACAACTGAACCGCTTTCTTATAACCACCGCGTTTCAGTGCCTTAGCCTTCGTCCTACATTCTCCCGCAGAACGATTAAATCCATGTTACGTAGTTGAGACGCATTGTCATACACACAGAGTTCCTGTGGTTTTTGCTAAGTTGCATCTGTACTGTCTCTCCCCAAATAGAATCAAACACCTAGTCTCACTGCTTTCCAGCTACGCCCCCTACCACCTATTTCGTGCTGTCTTCCATTGCTAATTTATTTTAAGAGAACCAAAAAAAAGGCTAGAGCAAGCACAGTTGTCTTCACCTCAAAAGTGGCTTCAAAAATGGCGCTCGAAGCTTAGGAGGAAATGGGGGAGGGGTCAGGGCAGCAAAGGTGCTAAATTCTCACCTTTGAAGCAATGCTGAAATGTGTCTCCTGGCAACAAGAAGTACCCCCCTTTTCCCGTCATTGTTTGCAGGCAGGCATGGACCAAGGTGCTGAAAACAGATACCCATCCCCCCTTCCCACCTCGAATTGCTTGTGTAGCTCCCCCCTAAAGGCTAGTTTTGAAATACCAGCAACAAACATCTTCCCCCAAACCTCCTGAATTGCTTCCACAGGATTCAGTTATAATAGAATTGAACTGGAAAAGCAATAAAATGAAAAAAGCATAACTTTCCACCCTCTAAACCATCTCTGTCAGTAACAACAAAATGAAATCAAACATATCCAAAGAAAATTCAAAAGGATAGTTGCAGGGAAGCATAGCAGAATTTTTTAATAACCCAGAACAACATAAGAAAAAAGCCGGCAAGCGCCTTTCAGAGAAGGGCCAGCTGCGCTCTGTGGACAGATGCAACAGGCGCTTAAATTACAGGGGAGCCAGGCGCTTGAACGATTCAGGGATTGAGCGCCTTGTGGCAGAAATAAAATATAAAAAAAAATAATAAAACCCTTACCTTTCTTTGCAAGTTCAACGCTTGAGCAACGGACAAGGAAAGATGGCGGCGGTCACGACAGATGGGGACAGAAATGGCAACTCCCCCAATGACAGCCCCCTTGCAGTCGCTCCTCCCATCCTCTAGCCCGATTCAATGCTATCGTTCTCATTTAATACTCCCGGTTCCTAACTCGAATCAATGGAAAACGTAGGTCGGACCCTAGTGTTTTTTAACACGCGTAATGAGGAAAACACGGATTTAATTTTTATCCCGCTTAACGATTCGATTTCTAGTGGAACGATTCCGGGTTGCTCAAACCGTTCTAGATTTAAACCGGATCTAATGGGAACGCTACCTCAAGGATTCGTTCAGAACGCGGGGTTTCTGCTTTGGGAACATCCTCAGGGCTG
>NC_056524.1:270222925-270228771 GCF_019175285.1 Sceloporus undulatus
TCAGTGGCTGGAAAAACATCTTAATGAAATTGCCATAGATAGGATCACATTATTGTTGTCATCGTTGTTGTTGTTTCCCAGGTGTAACTGACTGTAGCTCTGGGCCATCAATCATTCAGACTCTGCCCAAGAATCTAGAAATCTCCAAGGTCTCATCAGATAACGTGGCACTTCAGAGTGGTGTTACTTCTTACGATCGTGCTCTTGTGATCCTATCTATGAACATTTCATTCAGCTGTTTTGTCCTTCTCTTTGGAAAGGCTCCCTACTAGTCAACACTAGAATCACAATAGTTACTTTTACACCATTCCTTGGTGTGTGTTTTTCTTTGCATTGACATGATGAATCACCAGCATGCCACGATTATGCAACTACAGCAAAAGGGTTTTTTTTTACATTTATTTAATTCGAAAAGTAGAAAGGAATGTTTTTTGTCGGCTTTCCATTTCGGTTATTTTCACGTTATTTCTCTTTCCGCCAATGTGTCTGAAAAACAACCCACATTTGTGGGTGTTTAGTGGATTTTAAAATCCCATTGCTGCACAGGATTTGTCTCTGTGTGCCTCCATGTGATAAATTCCATAGACTCATAGATTTGGGAGAAACTCCAGGGGCCGTGCAGTACATCTCCCTACCAGTGAAGGAACTCATTGATAAGCATCTATGAGAGATGCCCATCCAGCCTCTGTTTAAAGACCTCCAAAGAGGGAGAGTCCTCCATTCTCTGAGACAGTCTGCTCCACTGTCGAACAACTCTTCCAGTCAAAACATTCTTACTCATGTTTAGCTGGAATCTCTTTTTCTTGTAATTTGAATCTGTTGGTTCGTGTTGGCTCTAGTATCTGGAGCAGCTGAAAACAAGTTTGCTCCATCTTCTACATGACATCCATTTGAATATTTAAATATGTCACCTTTCAGTCATGCCACCTTTCAATCTTCTCCAAGCTGTTCCTCATAGATCTTAGTTTCCAGACCTTTGACCATCTTGATCAACTTCCTCTGGACATGTTCCACCTTGTCAATTTTGGTAAGCTGTGGTGGTGCCCAGAACTGGTGCCTAGAAGTGGACACAGTTCTCTAGGTGAGGTCCAATCAAAGCAGAATACCATAATGTGTGCTTTCAAGTTGTTACTCACTTATGACAAACCTATACTGGACCACCAAGAAATCCCAGGTGCTTTAGTCAATATTTGAGAGGAACGAACTGGCAAAACCACCTCTGAGGATTCCTTGCCTAAGAAAACCCTGTGAAATTCCTGGGATCAGAGAACACACAACAGGAGGATTTCACAACAGACACAGAAAGGATAGCATGGAGAAACTGATGATGTTATGAACTATATCACAACAGTGTTCCAAAGGAATAAAATCACAACTGTAACATATATACAATGATCATATATTTATATGTAGTAACCACACTGTAGTAATACTGTAAAACACCAAACACACAAGCCAAAGTGCTATAGTGAACAATATATCCCAAAGTATGTCTGGTCATGACAACCTCTGTTGCACTAAAATGATTTTCACAAGCAGTAGATGGCAAATTGTTCCACAAATGACAGACAAGTATCAGAACAAAAGTGGAATGTACTCTCTCAGATCTTCACAACCTCTGATTCAGAAATACGTCATTTTTATAATAAACTATGCCTATCTATCATGCTTGTGGAAATCATTTTACTGTTATTCTTTCTAAATTCTTGGGGTCACAATAAGTCTAGACAACCTGAAGGCATATAATAGCACCTTATAAATATTATTACCATGGTACAGATCCCAGTCAGTCCTGATTAGTACTTGGATGGTAGGCTGCCAAAGACTCTCAGGAATTGTAGGCTTTGTTTCAGATGAAGGAATGGGCAAAACCACCTTTGGGTATTCCTTGCCTAGAGAAAAACCTGCTAAATGCATGGCGTCTCCATTGGTCAAGAGGTGAGTTGAAGGTACATACACAGACACACATGGGGTTTTCATGGCAAGATTTGTTTAGAGAAGGTTTGCCTTTGCCTTCCTCTGAGGCTGAGAGAATGTGACTTACCCAAGGCCATCCATTGGGTTTCCATGACCAAGTGGGGATTTGAACCCTGGTCTCTAGAGCAATAGTAAGCAACTTAGTCACAAGCCAAGCCTTTAGCTGTTGCCTCTGCCAAGGTAATTATAAAATATTCCAACTACCAGGGTTCAAGAGAGAAATGAATAGCAACCTCAAAATGCTGGTTCCATGCACACAGGGCTTCTCTTTCTGCCTCACTCAAAACCTACTGCCTTTTGTTCTCTGCTTCCATCTGGCTTGCCCTTTTTCATTAACTAGATGGGAGAGCAAGGCTGAGTTGGGTCTTTTCCAACCACCTTACGTTCTTGGACCGCTTATCTGAATCAAGAAACAATTGTTGAACAATTGTTGCCCTTGGAGACACGTCATCTCCAGATTTCTCCTTGGTTTTGGCACAATCACACATAAGGGGGTCTGCACCTCTGCAGAGATGCACTTCAGCAATGTGTGTGTGTGCTTGTAAATGTGCGTGTTGTGGAAATGGAAGAAGAAAAATGGAGAGAACTGCCAATATAGCCAATTTTGTTCCTGTGCAAAATATGGATCGTACGATTTCTTCAAGATCTGAATCCTAGAATCATAGTTGGGAGGGATTCCAAGGGTCATGCTAGAAAGATCCTGTGCATTATGCTGGACCAATATTCAATTAATAAATGCAGAACAACAATTACGATAATAAACCATAGAATCATAGGAGATTATCATGTAGACCAGCATATGCCACAATGATGCCCTGCCAATGATGGTAGGGCTTTGGGCATGTGGACGCTCAGCCCTCACCCCACCTACAGGCCGGCACTTTTCGCAGGTCTGTACAGGGCTGATGTCTCCTGCTTGGGTAGAGTCAAGGATCTCCCCTCATTTTCCTTTAAACTATCCATTGATGGGAAGGACCTTTCTTTAGAGTAGGGTTGAGCAACTGCCAGGGATTGGGGCCTCTTTGGTCCCTTGCACCAATCAGTGATCATATGCCTGTGTGCTTTTAAGGAACAGCCATTCTACATGGCTGTAAGGCTGGCGAGATGAGGGCCATCTTTAACATCTGAAGGGAAACCATCTTGTGAAAGATGGAACAAACTTGTAGTATGGAGTAACAAATGACAAACTGTGAGATATAGTTTTCTAAGTACCAAAGTACCAACTGAAATTAATCAAAACAAAACAAGTGGAGCAGCAAAAACCTGCGCAATTAGCCAAAGCATGAATTTATTTCATCCCAAAGTCTCATTATTAACTGTTCATCCTCCCCTTAATGTTTGCATTATCTATCTTTTAGCTTGTTAGCTACGTTTGTCCAAGAAGCATTTTACCTTCTCTACAGGTTTGTGTGGAATTCAAAAGATAACCACCTTTTCATCCAATGGGGCCCTGGAGTCCAAAAACTCTTCTACAGGGTGTGTATGTGTGGTGTGTATTTTAAAAAGCATTTCTGTCTTTCTCTTCTAGAGGCCCATCTAAAGTCTAAACTCTTTATTCTTATTTCTAATAATTTATTTATTTGTGTGTTGAATCCAAATATTCAATCTTTCAACAGGGGCCGGATAGCCATCTATCGGGGTGCTTAGATTGTGAGTTCCTGCATGGCACAGGGTTTGTCTGGGTGGCCCATGTGATCTCTTCCAACTCTATGATTCTATTATTGTGGGATATATCTCCCTATCTGTCTGCTTCTTATCCCTGATGCAATGGCCACACACAATGACTGACATCCTGTTTGTGACATGCAGGGGGTTTGGACTGTACTGAGTGACACCCACGGGGGGATGTGAGATTGGTTCAGCTTCTGGGTGAGTGAGAAAGAGCATTGCCTTTCCTTCTTGCTCACCCAGCAGCCACGCCAGGCCCAGAATGGGTTGTCTGGAGGCTGCAGCACTGCCCCGTGTCTTTTGTTTAGAGTCCAGCACTGCTGCTCACCCAGCAGCCATGCCAGATCCTGAACAAGCCCCCTGGAGGCCATATCACTGCCCCCCTCAGCAGTGGTCTGGCTAAGTAGCAGCCAGGTGGCTGGAGGGCAGACTTTCAAGGTAATAATGATAATAGTTTTCATTTATATCTTCCCGCCTCTCCCAATGGATCGAGGCGGGATCACAACAGAGTTAAAAAACAGTTACAGTATTCCAACATTAGTTACCGTGCAATTAAAACCACGGTTAAAAACATAAAACATCAAATGTAAGACATCAAACATCGTCAGCCAATCACGGGGTCAGATGCTCTCATTCCATTCCAATGATCTTCATAAGAGGTCAGGAGCATATGTGCGGCGAAAGAGCTCTGTCTTTACTGCCTTCTTGAAAATTTCCAAAGATGTGACAAAGCGAATTTCCTCTGGAAGTCTGTTCCATAATCTAGGGGCAGCTATACTGAATGCTCTTTGGGAAGTGGAAACTTGTCTGGATGCTGATGTCTCTAACAAGTTCTTCCCACTTGTTCTAAGAGTGTGGATTGTATAGGGAGATGCATTCCCCTAAGTAACCCGGGCCCAAGCCATGTAGGGCTTTAAAGGGAGGGACAGCAGGGTAATCTGCCCCTACCACAGCCCTTTCCAGGCACCTGCACCAGGTGATACCAACTGCTGTGACACCTCTGCCCCACTTTAATTGCCATGGCTGAATACCTTGGAATCCTGCGACATGTTGTCACAAGTCTGGCTGAGAGTTTCAAATGACTCTCCTTCAGCTACTGATCCCAGGATTCCATAGGATGAAACCACTGTGGTTAAAGCAGAATCATGGTGTTACAACTGTGTAGGATGAAAAGACCCCTAAATTCTTGGACAAATTCTGAATCACTGATGGTGCAAAACTTCTGTGGCTTGTTACTGAGGACAACAACAACAATATTAACAATAACAACAGTAGTAATTGATGCCTTTATTTTGTCCTCCCCTCCCTTCTCCTCTTTTTCCTCTTGTTTTCCTTCCTTTTAGGGGGTCACTACTTGTACATCGAGGGAAACAACGTCATTGAAGGGAATGTGGCCCACCTGGTTAGCCCCACTTGCACCTCCTCCAGCCCATTCTGCTTCAGCTTTTGGTATCACATGTTTGGTGCAGCCAATTTAATGTCACTGAGGGTTTACGTCCATCCAGAGGGTGAGGAGGCCACCCGCCTTTGGGTTGCCACTGGCCGGAAGCAGAACAAGTGGCTCCAAGCCAATGTCACCATCCCCAACGTAGGGAGGCTGAAGGTAACTGTGAGCAGGTCTGGAGTAGTTCATGTCAGCATAGCGATAGTGGCAGGACCAGGGCTGGACCTTTCATGGGGTGAGAATCCTGCTATGGTCCTCCTGGTATTCTTAGACTGAAGCTCCCAGCATTCTTCATCATTGACTGTACTGGCTGGGGCTGCTGGGAGTTGTGATCCAATAGCACCTGGAGAAAGGCCTCTGCCTTAAGCCTGCTCATATTCTCCCAAAAAACGACCATGGGTAGCTGCGTTGGCCATACAGCAAATCCAATAACATCCAAACAATGATATTGGACCAGCCAAATTGCACAATATACATGTTGCAAGCTTTCAGAGTTCCACTGGCTTCTTCATTAGGCAAGGTTTTAAACCATACAGGAGAAAAAAACTCAAGATATTAGTCATAGGCCTGCATTGTGCTGTCTTTGTTCTCAGATGCTATGGAAGGATATTTCTTGCAGGCTGGAACCTCCTCCTTCTGGCCATGTAGTTACTGGGAGATTCTCAAATTCCAGGAAATTTAACATCCATTTGCAACACAAAAAAGATTCTTCCTTTGGAATCCAATATGTCTCCATCCTTTGTGAAGCTAAGAGCCA
>NC_056524.1:270228796-270238149 GCF_019175285.1 Sceloporus undulatus
AGACGGTGGAAACGGACTGGCCAAGAAGGCCTATTCGGCATCGGCTCGCGTCAAGGCTGCCAACTACACCGCCTGCTGGGAGCCTACATCCAGACCCTCATGGAACGGATCTCCCCCCTGTCCCGGACGTCCCAGATGACATCCAGAGGCAGCTGGTGGAGATGGGACGAAGCCCATTCCATTGGAAGTTGGCTCATCACCACTTCCAGGAATTGCGGACTGTCTTGGAGGCCATGTCAGCATCATGGCCTTCGACGCCATGCCTGGTTGAGGCCTCCGACCCAACCCTACGGTCAGGGCAGCCATCGAGGCATGCCGCTTGACGGGACCGGGCTTTCCACGCCGAGACCCGACGACCGCCTGAACCGCAAGTTCCGGATGAAGGCGGCGGCGAGAAGCACGGCATGTCCTCAGCACACGGCTTCTCCGTTCTGGAAGCGTCAGCGCCCGTGGCGCCGCAAGGTCAGTCACAGGGGGCCTTCCCCCGGGATCGCAGCCCAGCCGCAGGGCTCCCAGAGACACGCTTCCCCTCGCAATCTTCCTCCTCCTCTGGCCGTCACAACTTCCTGCCTCGGTACCGCAAGTCCTGCCGGCAGGACAACCGACCAGGGCAAGAAGGAGCCTGAAGGGATGCAGCGCGCTTCGTCTCTCCTTCACCCCTCTCTCTGGACATTTTGAGGCCCTTTGTTAACACTGCTGCCTCTATAACATCGGACTCGTGGGTTCTCAACATCGTCCGTAGGGGTTATGCTCTCGAGTTCCAGAGCTCCCTCCAACTGGATTCATGTCCACTCCCCCCTCGGACACCCTTCTCGACGAAGTGCGCACCTTGCTTGGTAAAGGGGCAATCTCCCTTTGCTGCCCGACCAATGTCCCAGGGCCTTTTTCTCCAGGTACTTCCACGGTACCGAAAGCGGATGGGGGCATCAGGCCCATCCTGGACTTGAGACAATTGAACTTGTTCCTGGACTACCGTCGCTTTCGAATGGTAACCTTGGCTTCCATCTGCCTCTACTTCATCAGGGCCTGTGGTTCGCGACTGTTGACCTGAGGACGCCTACTTCCACATCGGGATCCGAGAGTCCCACCGGAGATTCCTCGCCTTCGCTGTCGGCTCCGACTCGTACCACTACAATGTGCTTCTTTCGGCTTGGCCACGGCTCCAGAGCTTCACAAAGTGCATGGCACCGGTGGTGGTTATACCTTCATCAGAAGGGCTTCATGGTCTTTCCCTACCTGGGACGACTGGCTTGTTTGCAGCCGAATCCCAAGACGAGCTGCAGGAGGCCGTCTCATTCGCATTGACCTCTTGGACTCCCTCGGGCTGGTGTTCAACGGGAAAGTCCCACTTCACACGACCAGGCAGGTCAGTTCCTCGGGGCCATCCTCGACTCCGAAAAACTGCCTAGCTTCCTCCCTTCGGTCGGTTTCAGGCCCTGACAACGTCCCTCAGGCCGTGCATCTCCCACGAAGGGTGAGAGCCAGAGACGTCCAAGTCGCCCTGGGCCACATGGCATCGACCGACATTCGTCACCCCCTGGGCCAGACTTCGTCTTCGGCCGCTCCAATCCTGGTCCTCTCCCTCTTCTCTCCGTGTGGACCCTCCTTCAAAATGGCTCAAGGTACCGAGACCGGTGGCCGCTTCCCTCAGTGGTGGCTAGACAGCCCCAACGTCTGCACTGGGATGCCTTTTCATCAGCCCCAGGCACAACTGATTCTGACAACCGATGCATCCTGGAGGGATGGGGCCTCCACTTGCTCGACTTGGTCGTCAAGACAGGTGGTCCGCACAAGACCAGCTCCTCCACATCAACGCTTTGGAATGCTCGCCGTGGAGAAGGCTTTGAGGCATTCGAGTTGCTGTCGCAGGAAGAGTGGTCCTCCTGAGGACGGACAACACCACCGTGATGTACTACTCAACAAACAAGGTGGTACCAGATCCAGGACCCTGCTCGACCTCCCCTCTGCAATCTCGGACTGGTGCATCCAGAGGCGCGTCCTCCTCCAGGCGATTCACCTTCCCGGGGAGGACACGAGTTGGCGATCGCCTCCGCAGATCTCCTTCGGTGTGCCCGAGTGGGGCTCCATCCCGAGACGGTCAGCAAACCTTTTCGATTGGTGGGGGAAACCCCCCGGATCGACCTCTTCGCGCCAGGTGGAAACAGCCCCCGTCCCCAGTTCTGCCTCAGAAGCGATTGGACAATCCCTCGGGGACGCATTGCCTTTCCTCGGACGGGGGAGCTCCTCTACGCCTTCCCTCCGTTCCCTCTCATCACAGAGTGGTGTCCAAGATGACAACGGACCGCTCGCAGTCGATCCTCATCACCCGTGGTGGCCGAGACAGCCGTGGTTCGCATCCCTTCTCCATCTCCAGGAATGCTTCCTCCCGTCTCGTCCTCGCACGGACCTGCTATCGATCCAGGACGACGATTCTCCACCCCGACATCGAGAGCCTGCCGCTGGTAGCCTGGGGATTCGGCCCTGACTGTCTTGCCAGGGCAGTGAGGACGGTGTTCCTGGCTGCGAGGAGGAGGAACCTTCCACCCCGCGCTCTTATGCCCTGAAATGGAGGAGATTTTGCCTCTTCCTTGACCAAAAGGGCTTGTCTCCTGCACAGGTGTCCACTCCAGTGGTGCTGGAGTTTTTGATGGCACTTTTGGATGGAGGGCTTTCCCTCAAATCCATCAAATGTACCTTTTGCCATTTGTGCCAAATACCAGTTCGGGGGGAGGGTTTTTTTCTTCAAAGACCCCCTTGATGAAGGGGTTCCTGAAGGGTTGTGCCACCTTTATCCTCCTGTTTCGGTACCAATGCCGGCTTGGAGTTTGGAGTCGGTACTGTCCGCTCTCCCATCCAAGCCCTTTGAACCGATGGCCACAGCGGACTTGAGACTATTGACTTGAAAACCGCTTTCCTGTGGCCATCACCTCTGCCCGCCGTGCGGGCGAACTCTGTGCTTACGGAGGGACCAGCCATTCCTGAGGTTCCCCAAGGACAAGGTGGTCCTCCGTACGGACATTACCTTTTGCTAAGGTAGTGTCTGCTTTCCCATGTGCCAGGACATTGTGTTGCCCACTCTAGCATCCAACCCGAGTCGGATGGGAGCGACGCCTACACTCTCTTGATGTCAGAGAGCACTGCATTTTACCTGGACAGAACTTCTGCCTCCAGTCGGTCCGAGAGACTTTTCCAGTGCTACTCGGAACCGAAGAAGGGGTTGCCTGTGTCTGCACAGAGGCTTTCCAAATGGGTGGCTGGTCCATCCACCTCTGCTATGAACTGTTAGGCAAGCCTCTCCCTGGCATGGTTCGGTCCCATTCCACAAGGTCAATGGCAGCATCCTCTGCATTCCTGTCGGGATTCCTTTGGAGGATGTCTGCAAGGTGCTGCTCGTCCCAACCTCTGACTTTTATTAACCATATAGGTTGGACACCAGGGCCCTCCGAGACGCAGCCTTCGGGAGGGCTGTGTTGGTTTCAGAGTTGCATTGATTGCACTACTGATTTTGTGTTTATTACTCTTGTACAGTTGACACTGTTTACATTTTGTTGAATGTTGGTTTGCACACAGTCCTATGGGATCGGTCTTGCATGACCTCTGTTCCCTTCTCGGTTTAGCAAAGTTATTGTTTTATCTGTGCATGAACAAAAAGACTGACTCTTTATGGTTCAAGGTGTTTTATTGTAATAAATATACCTTTGGTTTACCATAGCATGGTCTCAGGAACTCCCTCCGCCGCATACCTAAGCTTGTCAGTCTAAACCATTTGTTGATTCGCAGAGACCCCGAAGAAGAGGACAGGTTGCTTACCTGTAACGGTATTTCTTCGAGTGGTCATCTGCGAATACATACAAATCCCACCCATCCGTCCCCCTCAGTGTCCTGCTCACCTGGCTCTTTCCATCGCCTGCTTGGCGGAAAAATTGCGGAACTGGGGAAAGAGCGGGAAGGCAGGGGCCTTATAAGGGTGGGCAGATTACCGCCAAAAAGTTTCATATGTTGCAGAGTTAACTCTGCCCAGTGATTCCAGTAGGTTCCGAGCAGCACTGCGCAGGCGCAGTGAAACCCATTTGTATGTATTCGCAGATGCCACTCGAAGAAATACTGTTACGTAAGCAACCTGTCCTTTTCAAGGGCAGGTACATGCAACTGTGACTATTGGTGCAGATGCAGCCCCAGTTAGTGAATTGTGAAGATGCACACCCAAGCATGGGTAATTGTATTCCAGTGTACACTGGGTGCTTTCAGTGTCCATCAGGCACTCCTGATGAGCATCGGACACTCCTCACCCTCACTGGGCACTTCTGATGTCCACTGGCCACGGCACTCTAATACAGATGCTTTCAAACTACTTAGTTCTATTTCCTGCACACCTAAGTCCACTTACGATGCGGCATTCCCACCATACATTTTACCAATGGGGAATATTTTTGTTTCTCTTTGATTGCCAAGTGAAATCAAAGTACTGGCAACATCCTAGAGAACAGAACACCTTGCCGATTACCGGTAGTTACACCAAATGATGGAGCAAATATTATACCTCCCTTTTGCAACTTGCTAGAATGTGCTGCTGATCACATCACACTATTTAAGCCAGCATTAAGTCACCAATGGGATTCTGATACACATCTTCTAATATCACAGCCCACAGTTGCTAAGATGTATCCTCCATGCAATGATACAACAAAATACAAAATACACATTGTGGTGATCTCTTTATTAGGTCAGCCAGAAGCTGTAAAACAACAACAACATTATGGTAGCTTTTGAATCCCACTGGCATCTTCATCATGCAGAGATGGTTAAAAAAGCATGCAAGGGTAACAAAATGATGGGGTTGATGTCACAGGTCTGCATCTTGCTTGAGCTGTTTGCTTAAGGTTTTTAAAAAGTGGTCTCAAGGGAGGGTTGATGCAAGAGGGGACTGCAAACAAAGGCAGTAAGACAAGTGCAATAAAGCCTCCTTCACCATTAACTTTCTTTTAAGATCTGGACCTGCCTCTATTCAATGCAAGGCTCCAAACCAGAGTACAGTGAATCTCAAGAAACTCCTATTAGTTCCATGTAATAAGACCTACAGCATGAAATGATATAACCCTTGAGCACTTTTAATAAGCTACACAAGGTTTGCAGTCATCCAGAAGAACATCACATGCACAGTCATGGATGGCTTTGTATGTCCACGGAATATACTGGTCACAAAGCAGCATCAAACTGCTTCTTGTGTTTTTTGGCTCCCCCTTCCCTTAGCACGGTGCAACCAGTTTCCTCCAAAAAGCATCTGGTTATTCCAATTGGGATATCCAAAAGTAAAAAAAAACGAAAATGAAAAAGCCTACATGAATAGTTCTGTGACTCTGACAGCCAGCTCTCTTCCATCCTTCCATGTTCAGCTTAATGACTATTGGTCTCTGTTTTGCTCTCTGGAGATCCAGCTGGACAGCAGCCTGCCTGGTCATCAGATTTCCGGTAATACATCCTGGTCAGGACGGTCAGGATGAAGGTCTCTAAAATCAGGAGCTGGTAGTGCATCTCTTCAAGCAACAGAGGAGAAAGAAAAGGATGAGTGCAGCTGTAGTTGGAAGCTCCCTTAGCTGTGGTGGGGCAACACTATGCCAGGTTTCAGATTGAATTTTAAAGGACCAATCTAAATTGCTCCTCTAATATTTGGATAAAAACCCTGAACAGATTCCCTGCCTCAACAACACAGAATCATAGTTGGAAGAGACCACAAGGGCCATCCAGTCCAACTCTCAATCAAAGCATCCCCGACAGATGGCCATCCAGCCTCTGTTTAAAGACTTCCAAGGAAGGAGTGTGTTCCACTGCTGAACAGCTCTTACTGTCAGGAAGTTCCTCCTAATGTTCAGGTGGAATCTCTTTTCCTGTAGCTTGCATCCATTGTTCTGGGTCCTGTTCTCTGGAGCAGCAGAAAACAAGCTTGTTCCCTCCTCAATATGACATCCCTTCAAATATTTAAACAGGGCTATCATATCACCTCTTAACCTCTTCTCCAGGCTAAACATCCCCAGCTCCCTGAATCGTTCCTCATAGGGCAAAGTTTCCAGACCTTTCACCATTTTAATCGCCCTCCTTTGGACATGATCCAGTTTCTCAATGTCCTTTTTGAATTGTGGGGCCCAGAACGGGACACAGTATTCCAGGTGGGGCCTGACCAGAGCAGAATAGAGTGGCACTATATTGATCTAGATACTATACTTTTATTGATGCAGCCTAAAATTGCATTGGCCTTGCTGCATCACACTGTTGACTCATGTTCAACTTATCGTCTACTTGGACTCCTAGATCCCTTTCACATGTAGTTTCATTCAGCCAGGTGTCCCCCATCCTATATCTGTGTATTTTATTTTTCTGCCCTAAGTGCAGTGCCTTACATTTCTCCATATTGAATTTCATTTTGTCAGCTTTGGCTCAGCTTTCTAGTCTATTCAGGTCATTTTGAATGTTGGTCCTGTCCTCTGGAGTATTAGCTATTCCTCCTAATTTGGTGTCATCTGCAAATTTGATAAGTACGCCCCCCAATTCTATCATCCAAGTCATTGATAAAGATGTTGAATAGCCCTGGGCTCAGGACAGAGCCCTTTGGGACCCCACTGGTCGCTTCTCTCCAGGATGAAAAGGAGCCATTGTTGAGCACCCTTTGGCCGGTCAACCAATTACAAATCCATGTAACCTTGTCTGGCACACATTTTACAAGCTTGTTTGCAAGAATGTAATGGAGAACCCTGTCAAAGGCCTTACTGAAATCAAGATATACTATATCCACAGCATTCCCTTCATCTATCAAGCACCAATAGACATCAGTGAGTACTTCTGTTTCTTTGCACTTTTTTGTTGTTTGCCTTCAAGGCATTTCAGACTTATGGCAACCCTATCACTGGATCCTTCTTGGCAAGATTTGAGAGGGGTTTGCCTTTACCTTCCTCTGAGGCTGAGAGTGTGTGACTTGCCCACGGTCACCCATGTTTGAGTGGGGATTCAACCTCTGGTCTCCAGAGTCATAATCCAATGCTCAAACTACTGAACCTCTGTGCTATTTCAAAGTCCTGGGGAGCCCATATCACTCTCTTGGGGCAGCTTTTCTAGCAAAGCTTTTTAGTGTATGTGTGTATATATGTATGTATGTTATATCCCCTTTTTCTCCCAGCACCAGATCCTAGGCATTCCTATCTCCTTGTCATGCACAGCCAAGTCAGACCTTGTTTGGTAAAGCCTTGTATTTTGCATTCCCCCTCAGTCCTTGCACCGACTGCATAGGATCCTGCTAGTGACCTTTGTGCACGTTAATGTGGCTTACATGCACATATGTCTCTTTTCACTATTTTCAAGCCCTTTACACTCTGTCCAAATCCAACCTCCAATAACTACCAATCTGCTGCAGCTGCTTACCAGTGGAGAAGGAAGGAAGCAATCAATCAATTGGGACAATGAAGATAGCAGCTGGTCCTGGCTCTGTGGGGAAGGGAAATGAAGTGGCCCACCATCTGGGAATGCACCCTTCCCCCCCCCCCATCCTTCTCCAAACTGAGACAAGCTGCTGCTTCATCATCTGAATTGCCTTCCCTCATCTTCTTCTTCCCAATGGAAAGCCACAGCAGTAGTGAGCAATCCTAGGGCTTGGCCAGCTGCCGGGAAGGACATGGACCGTCATAGGTGGAGCATTCCATTCCATCCACTTGATGTAAGCAGGTGGCCTCTATGTTAGTTGGGGGTTCTGCTCAGTTTGCTCTCTCAAGTCCCCTTCCCTATAAACTCCCAGATGGACACAGTAGATTCTCAAACTCACGCTGGGACCGCGCTCTGGAGGAGAAAGGTGGGGCACAGGCAATCTGCCCACCGTTGCCCAAAATGCTGAAGATGGAAGCCTGCAGTGCTGTCAAGATGAGAAGAACCTGGAAGCAAAAGAGCAGAAGAGAGAGTTTTGATGTGGCTCCAGAAGAACAGGTTTTGGGTGGGTCTACACTGGCCAGAATACTTTGGCCAGAGTATTCTGTCCCCAGATTCCCCCATTACCTCCATACTCCAAAGCGACACCAGGTGGTGGATGACACATGCGTTCCACTATGTCACCACCAGCAGCAACACAAATGGCTCCCTTTGAGGTCAAAAATGAGGTGCCCACCATCAAAGACATGGCTGCCACTATGTTGTGATCTTGGAGGAACTGAACCATGCCACCGGCACTGGTGGCAGTGGGCAGTACAGGGGGATGCTGTGGAAATAGCCACCTGGTGTCACTCAGAGTGCTCTAGATTTTCCTGGGAGTCATCAGTTTTTAAAATTCGGTTTAGGGAAGGAATGGCCCAGCTTCATTGCAGAACTATCTTTCCCACGTGAAGACAGCTCTGCCTTGTGAAGACAGGGCAATGCGAAAGAAACTGGTTTAAATGGCCCATCTACACATGCCCCAGTCTCTTCAGTGAAGCACTTTCATACCACTTTAACCTCACTAGAAGGCTCCAAATGAGGTCCTCTTTCTTCAGCTTAGCCTCCTAACCATACTGGGATAATAATACTCATCTATCCTATAGTGTTGTTGCAAGGATTCCTGAGGTAAGGTTTGACTTAAATCTGCAGTTTTAGGGGAAAGTATTCACAATTCTCAGGCAGAGATTTTGAAATATCTCCATAAACTACAACTCTGGTTTTGCAGCAGAGACAGAGAAGGCTAAATGGCTTGCCAAACTACAAATCCCAGATTTCCACAGCATTAAACCACGGTAGTTAAAGCAGTGTCAAACTGCATTATTTCTGCCTTGCAGATGCAACCCTCATCATAATGGGATAATAATGCTGATTTTCCCTACAGTGTTGTTGCAAGGATTCCTGAGATAATGTTTGAAAATTCTTTACCTAAATTTGCACTTTAGGGAGATGTTTTCAGAATTCTCAGTCAGAGACTTTGAAATCCTGGGATTCTGTAGGATGTTGCCATAGCAGTTAAAGTGCAGTCAAAGTGCTACTATTGTGTGGTGTGGAAAAGATTTGAGTCTTCAAGGGGTTGGGGAGAAAATGCTACGACCTTTCTTCACCAGGGCTCAGTTGGGCATTCGAATCCTCCCCCTTTGTGTAAGCGTAACTAGGGAGTTTATCACACTCGGACTAATTTCGGCATTAAAGAAAGCTTAAAGAGCATTTAAAGCATCCCGCAAACGAAGCAGCAATGGCGAGTAATCGCGCAAATGATTATCACACACAATTGAGCAAATATAGTGATATCAGAAATGCATCGTCACTGAAATCCCCAAAGTAAAAAGATGTACATTAATGCTTCTTTGTGACTACTTTAACGGAAGGTTTTGTGCAGTGTCATGTGAAATTGTTATGCGTGA
>NC_056524.1:270238249-270255081 GCF_019175285.1 Sceloporus undulatus
GGGGGGGGGGGGCTATTCAGATGGTGAAAATAATCCCAGTGGAATGTGGATTGAATCTTTGTTGTTCACATGTATTACGGATACACTCAAGTAAGTTTGGGGCCTGCCCAAAAAACCCTATTTAACCCAGGATAATTGATCTTATCTCCTCCCCGGCCCCCACAGGTTTCCTATTCTGTGCTGAATAGGGGAATTTCAGCACAGAATAAGTAAAGTGATGGTCCAGGAGTACCTGTTTAACCTAAACGAATATAAGTCTCCAGGACCAGATGAACTACATCCAAGGGTACTAAAGGAACTGGCAAATGTAATATCAGAGCCATTGGCAATCATATTTGAAAACTCCTGGAAAACAGGAGAAATCCCAGCAGACAGGAGGAGGGCAAACGTTGTCCCCATCTTCAAAAGGGGGAAGAGAGAGGATCCCAACAATTATCGGCCAGTTAGTCTGAGATCAATACCAGGAAAGATTCTGGGGCAGATCATTAAACAGAGAGTCTGTGGACATCTAGAAGGCAAAGCCATCATCACAAAAACTCAACATGGGTTTCAGAGAAAGAAGTCATGCAAGAAAAAACTGATCTCTTTCTTTGATAAAATTACCAGCTTGTTAGATGAAGGGAATGCTGTGGATATAGTATATCTTGATTTCAGTAAGGCCTTTGACAGGGTTCTCCATTACATTCTTGCAAACAAGCTTGTAAAATGTGTGCCAGACAAGATTACATGGATTTGTAATTGGTTGGCCGGCCAAAGGATGCTCAACAACGGCTCCTTTTCATCCTGGAGAGAAGTGACCAGTGGGGTCCCACAGGGCTCTGTCCTGGGCCCAGGGCTATTCAACATCTTTATCGATGACCTGGATGATAGAATTGGGAGCATACTTATCAAATTTCCAGATGACACCAAATTAGGAGGAATAGCTAATACTCCAGAGGACAGGACCAACATTCAAAATGACCTGAATAGACTAGAAAGCTGAGCCAAAGCTGACAAAATGAAATTCAATATGGAGAAATGTAAGGCACTGCACTTAGGGCAGAAAAATGAAATGCACAGAAATAGGATGGGAGACACATGGCTGAATGAAACTACATGTGAAAGGGTAGTTAGACCACAAGTTGAACATGAGTCAACAGTGCGATGTGTCAGCTAAAAAGGCCAACACAATTTTAGGCTACATCAATAAAAGTATAGTGTCTAGATGAAGAGAAGTCATAGTGCCACTGTATTCTGCTTTGGTCAAGCCTCCCTCACTTGGAATATTGTGTCCAGTTCTGGGCACCACAATTCAAAAAGGACATTGAGAAACTGGATCATGTCCAAAGGAGGGCGACTAAAATGGTGAAAGATCTGGAAACCTTGCCCTATGAGGAACGACTCAGGGAGCTGGGGATGTTTAGCGTGGAGAAGAGAAGGTTAAGGGGTGATATGATAGCCCTGTTTAAATATTTGAAAGGAAGTCATATTGAGGAGGGCGCAAGCTTGTTTTCTGCTGCTCCAGAGAACAGGACCTGGAATAATAATAATAATAATAATAATTTGTTTTATTTATATACCGCTATTCCAAAGATCATAGCGGTGAACAGCAAGTAAGCTAACTAGCAAGTAAGCCAATTTGCCCCCAACAGTCTGGGTACTCATTTTAGCTCCCTCCTCGGAAGGATGCAAGCCTGAGTCGATGGATGCAAGCTACAACAAAAGAGATTCCACCTCAACATTAGGAGGAACATCCTGACAGTAAGGGCTGTTCAACAGTGGCACACACTCCTTCCTCGGAGTGTAGTGGAGTCTCCTTCCTTGAAGGTCTTTTAAGCAGAGGCTGGATGGCCAGCTGTCGGGGATGCTTTGAATGAGATTTCCTGCATGGCAGAATGGGGCTGGACTGGATGGCCCTTGTGGTCTCTTCCAGCTCTGCGATTCTATGATTCTAAAAGATTTGCATCACTGGAGGTGTGAATAACCGATGCATATAGACCTGGGATAAAATTGCATGCCTTGAACATATTTCGAATACATCCGCATCGCAGACTCCATCTTGGTTGTGTATTCTTGCATGACAAGATTGGACTTGATAGCCCTTGAGGTCTCTTCCAACTCTACGATTCTATGATTTTCTTCCTAATCGCTTTCTTCACTGTCCAGCTTTCATAACCATGCATAGAAATGGGAAATACAATGTCATGGACAATACTACTTTAATATTCAGTGATATATCTCTTCATATCGTTTTCTGATTTCTTGACTGCAGTCTCCATTCCAAGTACGGAAAACCTTGAACTATTTAAATGTTCTCATCTCGTCTGCTTTAAAACTAAAACCAAAGTTAAAACTAAAAGCAAAAAGTTAGTCTCAAAGCTGCTACAACAAAATCCTTTTGTATTTAATTAATATGATTGCGGGCGAGAGCGAAGCTTGTGTAATAAAGTCCTTAGTCAGCAGGGTAAAGAAGAAGGTCTTTGTCCCATTCACACATCCTTAACTGAAACCCTTGAGTTCATCGTCTTCATTTCCAGAGGGCAAGCAGAAAAATTGAGGCGCCGTCGTAAAGAAGCTACTAGAAATCCTCAAATAAGTGATGGATTTCTCTCTTCCTTTTTGCTTGCTTTGGAATGCCATTTGGAAATATGGGCTGTGAGGCTGTGTTTTGAAAGCCTGAGAGTACAGCGCTCCTTCTGCTATTTGCCTCAAAATGACACAGCTCAGCGCTGGAGGATCCTGCACACACAGCAGCAGGAGGAGACGAAATGAACGAATGGCTTGTCTGATGACTTGGAAAAATCTTTTTCTAAGCCAAAAATGGGGGGGGGGGGAAATGGGGGAGAGGGGTAATAAAGAAAGTTTCAAGCTGCACCTTTCATACTTTGAGTTATTTTAACTTTCATGGCTACCAGTCCATTGTGAAGTCGAAGGCTTTCATGGCCGGCATCCCTGTGGGTTTTTCAGGCTATGTGGCCATGTTCTCTTCTAGAGAGAACTCTTCTAGAACATGGCCACATAGCCTACAAAACCCACAAAAAAGTATCAGTACATTGTTTCCAGCAGTGATGGTGCTGGAAGGGCAGCCACAGTTATATTGGAGTTGTAAGGCTATGGGGTTGGTTGTTGTTGTGTGCCTCCAGGTTGTTTCCGACTTATGGTGACCCTCAGGTGAATCTATCATGGGGTTTTCCTGGCAAGATTTGTTCAGAGGAGGTTTGCCATTGCCTTCCCTTGAGGCTGTGAGAGTGTGACTTGCCCAAAGTCACCCAGTGGGTTTCATGGCCAAGCTGGGAATTGAACCCTGGTCTCCAGAGTTGCAGACCAACAATCACACCACTGTGCCACACTGGCTCTATTATTTGCTTCCTGGTTGAAAATGAGAGTCAGTGGCAGCCAGCATGGTATAATGATTTGGGTTTTGAACTGGCACTCTTGGGAGATCTGCATTAAAAGTGAATTCATCTTTAACTTTAATGCAGGTCTCCCAGAGTGCCAGTTCTATACCCAAAACACTACACCATGCTGGCTGTCGTTATTATTTTAAAAAACATATTTTAAGAACATATTTTTAAAAACATGATTAACCAGCAGTTTAAAACACTAAATAAAACATATTTCAAACCTAACCATTAGGAAGAACTTGAGGTATTGTTTGACTATGGATCAGACTCCTTGGAAGATGGTGATGGTGATGTGCCTTCAAGTCGCCTGTTGACTCATGGAGACCCCATGAATTTCATAGGGTTTTCTTCGGCAAGGAACATGCAGTTGTGCCAGTTCCTTCCTATGAAAAGTAGCCTCCAGCACCTGGGATTTGTTGGCAGTGTCCCATCCAAGTACTGACTAGGTCTGACTCTGCTTAAGTTCTAGGATCAGATGGGATCTGGTGCCTTTGGGGTATTTAGCCCTATGTAAATATCTATGTGTCTTCAAGTCTCCTGTCAATTCATAGTGACCCCCCATGAATTTTGTAGGGTTTTCATAGGCAAGGAGTCTTCAGAGGTGGTTTTGCCAGTTCCTTCTTCTGAAATACAGCCTCCAGCACCTGGGATTCATTGGCAGTGTCCCATCCATTGTACTGACCAGGTCTGACCTTGCTTAGCTTCTAAGGCCAGATGCAATCAAGTGTCTTTTTGGGTATCCAGGCCCTCCTTTATTGGGGATCTTTAAACAGAAGATGGGTGGCCATCTCTTGGGAGTAATAGCCCTTGAACATTGCCATATGCCCCTGAGCACTGCTTACTGCCCTGGAGGGTATTGACTAGATAGAATTGACCCTTGGGATACCTTCCAACTCTGTGATTCTATGTATTCTCCTCCCTTGCAATTTCCTATAACTATTGCATAGCCTAGATGTTATGTTTTGCTCTTGCTGGCACTGAAAACAGGCTATCAGAGCATGGATGTGTTGGTGGGAGAGGGAGGTGTTTTTGTTTCTGTGTCCACCTACCAGTCCCTCTGCATTCTGGCATTGGATGTTGTGCAGTTTGCTTTAGTAACAAATTGATTCCTGGCAGAGCCATATCTTCTGGAGACTTCCTTATCAAGGATGACGCCAGAGCCTGCACAGATACTTAAATACGGTGGGTGTTTTAGAAGGTCATTGCCTAATGGACCATCACAAGCGACTGGCGCCTTAAAGACAAGTGGAGTCTGTTCCCAGGTCATAGACCCCCAGCTTGCTTTCGAGGTCAGACTCAGTGCTGCTAAACATTTGCAGGAACCATTGTGACAACCCTGCTTCTTCTGGTGGAAAATTTGGGGCTCTGAGTTTAGCAGCTCTGCCTTGGCATGGGGAGAAGCTGGGAAAGACCATAGCCTCCAAGAAACAGTCATAGAATCATAAGCTGGAAAAGACAAGGCCGCCAGTCCCGCAACCCATTCTGCGTGCAAAACTCTCAATCAAAGCATCCCGACAGATGGCCATCCAGCCTCTGTTTAAAGAACCTCCAAGGAAGGTAGAATCTACGCACTCCCGAGGTAGTTTGGTTCCACTGTTGAACAGCCCTTACTGTAGAGTTTCCTCCTAAGTTGAGTGGAATCTCTGTCCTGTAGCTTGCATCACATTGCTCCATGTCCTACGTACGCTGGAAAACAGCAGAAGACAAGCTTGCTCCCTTCTCGACATGACATCCCTCAACCGTGTGTTGCGCCTTCAAGATCATTTCTGACATCATGGTGGACCTTAAAGCAAACCTATCATGGGGGTTTCGTGATAAAAGTTTTCAGAGGAGGTTTGATATTGCCTCCCCTGAGGTTGAGAAGATCACCCAGTGGGCTTCATGCAAAGCTGGGAATCGAACCATGGTTTCTAGATTTGCAGGCCAACACTCAAACTACTACGCCACACAAAACATAGCACCAATCTTGTTGCAGGGACCCAGTCAATCCTTAATTGTGCAGGCACACATAGAGAGGCTTTGTCCTTCTTCTTATTCATATTTTAGTCACCCTCCTTTGGACACGCTCCAGCTTGTCCATGTCCCTTCTGGAATTGTGGTGCCCATAACTGGACACAGTATTCCAGGTGGGAAGCCTGAGAAAAGCAGAATAAAGTGGCACATTACTTCCCTTGGATATAGAACACATACTTCTTTGATGCAGCCTAGAAGCATTGGGATTTTTAGCTGCCATATCAACCGTTTGACTCATGTTCAACTTGTGGTCTATTACGTTAGAGGCTTTGTGCCCATAAGCCCCATAGTCAACCCAGAAGCTTCGAGAATGATTATCTTGGGGCTGCAGTTCCAGCATGCGCGCAGCCAGCATGGCCTGTGATGTGGTCATACACTGGAACAGCAAGATGAAGTATTTGCTTCTCAAGTGACTGATGTGATAAAAGCCTTTCAAGTTCTATTCCTCAGAGACATAGCTATGTTGTTCTGGAAAACCAGTGTGCAAAGGGATTTGTAACACCTTTGAGACTAACTAGAGCAAATGAAGTTGTAGCATAAGCTTTCACAGACTTGGTCAACTTCCTCAGATGCAATGGAGTGAACAGCTTCTGAGGAAGTAAGACCATACTATGAAAACTTATGCACAACTTCTTTTGCACAGTTATACCCGGTACATACCACCACAAAAGGGCAGGCTGAAGGTGGACAGTTGTTTCCGGAGGGAGCCACAGCAGCCAAAACTGTGGCAGCATCCCTCCGCCCAAAAAAACCCGGAAAAACTGGGTTCTTCTTCGGACGCCAAGCGGATGTCACGAGTGCAAACCATTGGCACACTCAGGATGTAAGTGATGCACAGTGACACCTATATGCGGTGTCACTTAACGTCATGATGGAAGCCCTTGTATGGAGGGGAGGTCACCATTACGACATACACATGACGTCCTAGGGTTAGAGACCATGTGGGTTGGTGCGCAGCCCCTAACCCTAGAATCACCGCCTGGACACCACTTCTTGGTGGCATGTACCGGGCCTAAGTCCAAAGGTGCATCAAGATCCCTTTGCATACAAGTTCTACAGCGGGCCCTTGGTATCCACACGGAGGTTTGGTTCCAGGAGCCCCCATGAATAATCAAATTCGTGTATAATTCAAGTTTCATTAAATACAATGGATAGTAACATGGTGTCTCTTCTATGAAATGGCAAAATCAATGTTTGCTATCAGATTTACAATATATTTTTGAATATGTCAAGCCGTGGTTATATGGCAATGGGGAAAACAATGGTAAGAAAGATCCTTGCTTTTGTGTTCAAAGTTATATCTTTACACTTATGTTCTTGTCCTGTCTTTCGACTATAGCTGCCCTTCCCAATCCCTTGTCTTCTTCTAATTTCTTGACTGCAGTCTCCATTGTGATCCAAATAGTTTCCATAACTATATGTTAGGATTTTGATCTGACCAATGCTTCCACCTAAGAGGCTAGGGGTAAAACACTTTCAAGTTATTGGTAAATAGTCTAAATTGCCAAATACTAAAATTAAAACAAAACTAGTTTAATACTTCACCATGATCATGGCAATGATGGCCATTTATATCCCACCTTTGTAATCTTTTTTCCAGCCAGGACATAAGGGGCCACTTTATATGTTACACTGATATCACTCAAAATAGAACTGAAACTGATATAAACAAGAGCGTTCCCACTGCCCATTTTGTCAGCAAGGGCATTAGGAAAATACCTATGGGTACTATACAAATTAGCATGTAATGCACCATGTCCTTGTTGAAAGTATTGCTTCTGTAACATCCCAAAAAGAACATGTAGACGTCGGTCAGGTTCTAAATTGTGCTTCCGAGGGTAAATTTACACCTATTGAGTTATGTGGGTGGTTTTATAACTGCTTGGTGCAAACCAACTGTGAATAGGCCTCTTGTTTCCATCTTGTCCTTAAAGGCATACAGTGCCAGGGAAAGCAGGGGGTTTTGACAAATGGCCCAGGGCAGGGGAGCACGCCAACTCATGGTTCCCATGACTCCCTGCCGAAGGTATACAAGAGGGGAAGCTGTTACAGGTGAACAAAGGCCAGGCCAGGTCAGACCATGTCCGCGAACATTTCACAGATGAAAAGCCGCACACGAGGAGCCAAGCAAAAAACTCAGTGGTGCAAGATAAAAGATGGCCCAAAAGTGATGAATGAGGGGGCATGCACAAAGCTAGGAAGAGGCGATAGCAGTTTGCTTTTGCCCAAGCCTACTGGGAAGGGCAGGAGGTCCGATCCCGCCTCTTCTCTCTCCCATTTGAGCAACAGAATCCAAACTCCATGCACACAAAGGGAAAAAAATCAGTGTTGCCAGCAACTTTAGTCACGCATGAGAAAAAGGGAAGAAAGCGGGAGGGGGAGAGAAAGAAAGGGAAATTTTCAAAGCAGTGAACAAGTAGGTGGAACAGTGGGATTAACCAGAATGCCTAGGAGAGGCATGCCAGTAGTTGGCGCTGTGCTCAAGACGACCTGGGGAAGGGCGGGATTCTACCTACCCTTGACGCTGCCCTGCGCTCCCGGAGAGTTTATTGGGGACAAAGGCCTTTTTGCACTGTGGGACTCAGTTTTCCACAGCAACAGAAAACTGCCAAGGCAAAAGAGGTAAAACGGGGAAGACAGATGAGCAGAGGACAAGAACCACAAATAAATGCACAGACACAGAAGAGTAAATGGACATCCAGGGTAGAAAGAACAACTATGAATTATTAATTATTAGATTATTATAGGAGTTATTATTATTAAACGTTAGTTTCTAAAGAGCGCTGTAAGTACCACACAGCCTGTACAAAGTTGGTAAAATAGAGAAGATAAAAGCCTGCCCAAGGCGTACATCAAGATAAGAACAATAAAGAGGAACTAGAATACAACTTACACATAGAGAAAAGAAAAACACAAACTAAAACCATCAAATATCAACAAACACACACACACACATCACCTAGGTCAGACAAGCCAGACTAACCAAGCACAAATTCCCTGGAGAGTGCTGTCCCTAACACACTAGGGTTGTCCAGCTCGTCGTACAGCTGGTTAGGGAAGTGATGAGCCGTGCATGCACGAGGGAAAGAGAAAAAAAAGGGGGTTTCCAGGGAATGAGGGGCAGCGAGAGGAGAAGGGACGGAGCCGGGATGGGCAGAGAAGAATCCTGGGCTGAGAGAGAGAGATTTGGCTACCAAGAGACGGGAGTGCGAGTAGGGATGTAGGAGAGAGAGAGATCAGTTAAATAAAGAGGGGCCAAAGCCCCCCCCCCCCAGGCAGAGCTTTGAAGGTCAGGAGCAAAAGGTTTGATACCTGGATGCGGAAAGGAAGAGGGAGCCGATGAAAGGGAAGACAAACAGAGGGGAGACAATGAAGCATAACGGCGAGCAAGGGAAGATACGACGTGCAGCTGGAAGAATGCGGAACAGAAATTAATGGGTGGAGGTGGAGAGAGAGAAGCCCAGTGCCAGGAGGAGGGTATACAGTAGTCACTAGGCGGAGACCACTCAAGGCATGGACCAAGTGTTTTGGCGGTAGAAAGCGAGAGAGGAATGGACCGGGATTTTGGCTATATTATAAGAGAAAAAATCTACAGACTTTGCTGTAGTCTGAACGGTGGGATCAATGACAAAGAGGAGTCAAAGATGAAACCGAGACTACGGGCTTCCTGGACCGCTGGATAGAAATGTTATTGACAAACAATAGAAAGAGAAGTAGTGAAGGGTGGGCGTTAGGGAGGGAAAAAACAAAGAAGCGCGTCTTGGACATGATGAGCGTCAGACGGCCGATGGACATCCAGTGGGAGAAGCAGCTGTTAACAGGATGACACGTGCTGCCTAGCTCTGGGTGAAAGATTAGGGGTGGAAATGTACAGTTGGGTATCATCGGCGTAAAGATGAGGAGAAGAACCAAAAGAACGAGGAAGTTTGCCAAGGGAGAGTGTGATAGGAAGAACGAAAGGGGACCCAAGAACAGAGCCCGGAGGAACGCCAACAGATAAGGGGACAGAAGAACGAGGTCCCCTGACCAACCCGAGACCACTGACAAAGAATCTATCTGACAAGTAAAGATGTGAACCAAGGTCGAGAACAAGGCCCGAGAAACCAAAGGGGTCAGCGAGTAACATACTATTAGGAGACAGTGGTCCACACGGTGTCGAAGGCCGCAGACAGATCGAGTAGGAACAAGGAATAGAATAGAGGCCATTCGCCTTGGCCCAGCAAAAGATCATTGAGAATCTTAGTAAGAGGCCGTCTCAGTGGATGCCGGGGCCGAAAACCAGACTGGAAAGGGGTCGCAGAAGTGGGAGTGGTTCAAGAAACTCAAGACAGGCGGGAATAGAACGACTCAGTGCCAACCACCCTGAGAGAGAAAGAGAGAAGAAGAGATTGGGCGAAAGCGAGCCAAGGAAAGAGGGGTCCAGCAGAGAGGCTGTTGGTCAGGAATAGGGGAAACGAAGGCATGTTGGAAGACTGAGGGGAGGAAACCCGAAGAGAGAGAGAGAGTAAAGCATAGAGAGAAGGGAGGGTAACAAAGAGGGGGCTAGAGAGATTAGAAGACGAGAAGGAAGTGGGGCAAGGAGAAGCAGGTGGTAGGGTTTGGATGATTTCACAGCAGCGCAAGAGAGTTCTTCCAAGAAACAGGGGGAACCACCAGAGAGTTTATTAGTAGAGGGAGAGGGAGATAATGTGGGCGCACAAACATGAGGGGTTAACTCAGAACGAATGGTAGTGATCTTTGTAATGAAGTATTGGCGAAGTCGGAGGGAGAAAATGAAGGAAAGACGGAGGAGGAGAGGGTTAGAACAGTGTGTGGAAACAGGAGAACAAGCGCATGCGGGCCCGACTCTCGGGCTGCGAAGATCAAAGATTGAAGAGCAGTCTTGTGTTGCAATCGACAGGCGCGATGAAAAGAAGTAAAAGAAGCGAACTTAAAATGGATAAGTCGGCCCACGCCCGGGTACTTCTCCAATACGTTCGGACCTGCTCGGGAGCAGGACGCGGAGAAATCTAACAGTGGGAGTGATCCAGGGCTGAGGCACAGATCAATAGAGGAAGAGGAGGACAACGCCGCGTAGATACTGGGCGCAAAGCTGTCAAGAGTTGAGGAGAAGAGAAGAATGCAGTGAAAGACATAGCGTAAGTCAGCAGAGTCCCCAAGATTGAGAGAAGCGAAGGGATGAACCAAGATGAGTGAGAGGGTGTAAGGTTAAGAGAATACGAAGAATCGCGGAACTGGGTGGAGGACGGTATGAACGGGGAGAGAGGATGTAGGTAAGAGTAAAGGAAAGTAGGTGATGGTCAGATAAGGGAAATCAGAAGCCAAGAGTCAACAGACACAGACACACTGAGGGGAGAAGACTAAGTCGAGACAGGACCAAGGAATGGGTTGGAGAGTTGGAATGGGGTTGGAGACAAAACGAAGAGAAGCCTAAGAGAGAGCTGAAAGCGAGAGATTGAGGAATTCTGGGATCGTCAAGGTGGATGTTAAAGTCACCTAAAATCAGGGAGGGGACAGTAATCTGAAAGAAAAATGTCAACCAAATTCAAAATCTGTGAAAAACGGAGACGCTGAAAACCAGGAGGACCGATGAATGAGGCAACCTGAAGTTGCAGCAGGAAAAAAGAAGTCTAATGAGTGAAAGTTCAAATGAGAGAGAAGGAAAGACAACTGGGGGGAGGAGAGAGACACCTAACTGGCAGGACGTTTGACAATAAGATGCCGACCCCCTCCCTCCGCGACCCTCAGGCGCGCCAGTGTGGGTAAAAGAAAGACCTCCAAAAGAAAGGGCAGCAGAGGTAAGCGGTACAAAATGGGCCGGAAAGCCCAGGTTTCAGTAAGGGCAGGAAGATTAGAATGAAGTGGGATAGAAAAAAGAGCATGGAGTGCCGGCATGCTTTTTGGGGCAGCGGAGCGGCAGTTCCAGAGAGCACAAGAGAATGGGAGTTGAGAGAAGGAGGAGGGGGGCGGAATAGGGATAAGATAAGGATAAGGAGAGGTGCGAGGAGCCATGGAGAAGAGAGGTTTGGGTGACAAACGATGGCCGAGGAGAAAATGGATAAAAGAGAAGAAGCAGAAAATAAGATACAGTCCAACAGTGCTGGAAGGATGGGGGGGGTGACGATCCAGACAAATGAGGGAGTTGAACGGAGGAGAAGGGTAGCTATGGGAGCTTCCGGATGTCTGAGGGGACTACGGCCCCCGTCTCTCTCTCTGCTGAGGCAGGAGGATGCTAACTTCCTGCTGCTTCCAAGGAGTCCCCAGACGTGGGAAGATGGAGGGAAGGTCAGCGTTCTGTAGAGGTTCCCTCTAGGAAGCAGCTGGGTGTTTTCACAAGGAGGGAAGAAGGCTGAGACAATGCCCTTTTAAAGGGAAAGCCAGGCCCCACCTCTCTCTCTGCTGACTGGAGCTGTTGCGGTTGCTTCCAAGGAGTCCCAAACGGTGGGAAAAAAAGGGAGAGATCAGCATTAGCAAGGTCTCCAGATCCTCTCGGAAGCAGCCTGGCTGGTGTTCACAAGGAGGAGAAGGCTGAGGCAGTGCCCTTTTAAAGGAAAGCGGCCCCCCTCTCCTCTCTGCTGATCTGGAGCTATCTGCTGTTTGCTTCCAAGGAGTCCTCAGAACGGTGGGAAAAAGGAGGGAAGGTCAGCATTAAGCAGAGGTCCCTCAGAAAGCAGCTGGTTGTGGTTTTCACAAGGGAGGAGAAGGCTAGGCAGTGCCCTTAAAGGAAAGGCAGGCCCCACCTCTCTCTCTGTTCTGAGGCGGGAGCTTTGCTGTTGCTTCCAGGAGTCCCAGAACGTGGGAAAAAGGAGGGAAGTCAGCATTCAGCAGAGGTTCCTCTGCAGGAAGCGGCTGGCTGGTGTCACAAGGGAAGAAAGGCTGAGGCAGTGCCCTTTTAAAGGGAAAGGCAGCCCCACCTCTCTCTCGCTGAGCTGGAGCTGCTGCTGTTGCTTCCAGGGAGTCCCAGAACGGTGGGAAAAAGGAGGGAAGGTCACATTCAGCAGAGGTCCTCTCAGGAAGCAGGCTGGCTGGTGTTCACAAGGGAGGAGAAGGCTGAGGCAGTGCCTTTTTAAAGGGAAAGGCGCCCCACGCTCTCTCTGCTGAGCTAGGCTTCTGCTGTTGCTTCCAGAGTCCCAAAACGGTGGGAAAAAGAGGGAAGTCCCATTCAGCAAAGGTTCCTCTCAGGAAGCGGCTGGCTGGTGTTCACAAGGGAGGAGAAGCTGAGGCAGTGCCTTTTTAAGGAAAGGCAGCCCCACCTCTCTCTCTGGCTGAGCTGGAGCGCTTGCTGGTTGCTTCCAGGAGTCCCAGAAGGTGGGAAAAAGGAGGGAAGGTCAGCATCAGCAGAGGTGCCCTCAGAAGCAGGCTGGCTGGGTGTTCACAAGGGAGGAGAAGGCTGAGGCAGTGCCCTTTTAAGGGAAAGGCAGGCCCCACCCTCCTCTGTGAGCTGAGCTGAGCTTTGCTGTTGCTTCCTGGAGTCCCAGAACGGTTGTAAAAAGGAGAAGTCAGCATTCAACAGAGGTTCCTCTCAGGAGAGCATTCGGGTTTGTCACAAGAGGAGAAGGCTGAGCAGTGCCCTTATTAAAGGGAAAGCAGGCCCACCTCTCTCTCTGCTGAGCTGGAGCTGCTGCTGTTGCTTCCAAAGTCCCAGAACGGTGGAAAAGAGAGGGAATCGGTCGATTCAGCAGAAGTTCCTCTCAGGAAGCAGCTGCTGGTGTTCACAAGGGAAGAAGGCTGAGGCATTGCCCTTTTAAAGAAAGGCAGCCCACCTCTCTCTCTCTGAGCTGAGCTGCTGCTGTTGCTCCAAGGAGTCCAAGACGGTGGAAAAAGGAGGGAAGGTCAGCATTCAGCAAGGTCCTCTCAGGCAGGCTGGCTGGTGTTCACAAGGGAGGAGAGGCTGAGCAGTGCCCTTTTAAAGGGAAAGCAGGCCCCACCCTTCTCTCTGCTTGAGCTGGAGCTGCTGCTTTGTTCTTCCAAGGAGTCCCAGAACGGTGGGAAAAAGGAGGGAAGGTCAGCATTCAGCAGAGTTCCTCTCAGGAAGCAGGCTGGCTGGTGTTACAAGGGAGGAAAGAAGATGAGGCAGTGCCCTTAAAGGGAAAGCAGGCCACACCACTCTCTCTGGCTAGCTTGGAGCTGTTGCGTTGCTTCCGCTTCCGGGAGTTCCCAGAACGGTGGGAAAAAGAGGAAGTCAGCATCAGCAGAGGTTCCTCAGGAAGCAGTCGGCTGTGTTCACAAGGGAGGAGAAGGCTGAGGCAGTGCCCTTTTAAAGGAAAGGCAGGCCCCACCTCTCTCCGCTGTGAGCTGGAGCTGCTGCGGTTGCTTCCAGGGAGTCCCAGAACGGGCGGAAAGGAGGAAGGTCAGCATTCAGCAGAGGTTCCTCTCGGAAGCAGCTGGCTGGTGTTCACAAGGGAGGAGAAGGCTGAGAGGCAGTGCCCTTTTAAAGGGAAAGGCAGGCCCCACCTCTCTCTCTGCTGAGCTGGAGCTGTGCTGTTGCTCCAAGGAGTCGCCCAGAACGGGGAAAAAAGAGGGAAGATCAGCCATGTCAGCAGAGGTCCTCTCAGGAAGCGAGGCTGGCGTGGTGTCACAAGGAGGAGAAGCTGAGGCAGGCCCCTTTTAAAGGGAAAGGCAGCCCCAACCCTCTCGCTGCTGAGCGTGGAGCTGCTGCGGTTGCTTCCAAGGAGTCTCCCAGAACGGGGGAAAAAGGAGGGAAGGTCAGCATTCAGCAGAGGTTCCCTCTCAGGAAGCAGGGCTGGCTGGTGTTCACAAGGAAGGAGAAGGCTGAAGGCAGCCCTTTTAAAGGGAAAGCAGGCCCCACCTCTCTTCTCTGCTGAGCTGGAGAGCTGCTGCTGTTGCTTCCAAGGAGTCCCAGAACGGGGGAAAAAAGGAGGAATGTCAGCATTCAGCAGAGGTTCCTCTCAGAACAAGGGCTGGCTGGTGTTCACAAGGAGGAGAAGGCTGAGGCAGTGCCCTTTTAAAGGGAAAAGGCAGCCCCACCTCTCTCTCTTGCTGAGCTGGAGCTGCTGTTGCTTCCTTCCAGGGAGTCCCAGAACGGTGGGAAAAAGGAGAGGAAGGATCAGCATTCAGCAGAGGTTCCTCTCAGGAAGCAGGCTGGCTGGGTTCACAAGGAGGAGAGAGGCTGAGGCAGTGCCCTTTTAAAGGGAAAGGCAGGGCCCCCACCTCTCCTCTGCTGAGCTGGAGCTGCTGCTGTGCTTCCAGGGGAGTCCCAGAACGGTGGGAAAAAAGGAGGGAAGGTCAGCATTCAGCAGAGGTTCCTCTCAGGAAGCAGGGCTGGCTGGTGTTCAACAAGGGAGAGAAAGGCTGAGGCAGTGCCCTTTTAAAGGGAAAGGCAGGCCCCACCTCCTCCTGTGCGACTGGAGCTGTGCTGTTGCTTCCAAGGATCCCAGAACGGTGGGAAAAAAGGAGGGAAGGAGTCAGCAGTTCAGCAGAGGTGTGCAGCTCCAGGAAAGGCAGGCTGGCTGTGTCAACAAGGGAGGAAGAAGGCTGAGGCAGTGCCCTTTTAAAGGGAAAGGCAGGCCCACGCTCTCTCTCTGCCTGAGCTGGAGCTGCTGCGGTTGCTCCAGAGGAGTCCCCAGAACGGTGGGAAAAAAGAGGAAGGTCAGCATTCAGCAGAGGTCCCATCTCAGGAAGCAGGCGGCTGGTGTTCACAAGGGAGAGAAGGCTGAGGCAAAGCCCTTTTCAGAGGAAAGGCAGGCCCCACCTCTCTCTCTGGCTGAGCTGGAGCTGCTGCTGTTGCTTCCAGGAGTCCCAGAACGGGGGGAAAAAGGAGGGAAGGTCAGCATTCAGCAGAGGTTCCTCTCAGGAAGCAGGCGGGCGGGTGTTCACAAGGAGGAGAAGGCTGAGGCACGTGCCCCTTAAAGGGAAAGGCAGGCCCCACCTCTCTCTCGGCTGAGCTGGAAGCTGCTGCTGTTGCTTCCAAGGAGTCCCAGAAACGGTGGGAAAAAGGAGGGAAGGTCAGCATTCAGCAGAGGTTCCTCTCAGGAAGCAGGCTGGCTTGTGTTCACAACAAGGGAGGAGAAGGCTGAGGCAGTGCCCTTTTAAAGGGAAAGGCAGGGCCCCACCTCTCTCTCTGCTGAGACTGGAGCTGGCTGCTGTTGCCTTCCAGGTCCCAGAACGGGGGGAAAAAGGGGAAGGTCAGCATTCAGCAGAGGTTCCCTCAGGAAGCAGGCTGGCTGGTGTTCCACAAGGGAGGAGAAGGCTGAGGCAGTGCCCTTTTAAAGGGAAAGGCAGGCCCCACCTCTCTCTCTGCTGAGCTGGAGCTGCTGCTGTTGCTTCCAGGAGTCCCAGAACGGTGGAAAAGGAGGGAAGGTCAGCATTCAGCAGAGTTCCTCTCAGGAAGCAGGCTGGCTGGTGTTCACAAGGGAGGAGAAGGCTGAGGCAGTGACCCTTTTAAAGGAAAGGCAGGCCCCACCTCTCTCTCTGCTGAGCTGGAGCTGCTGCTGTGCTTCCAAGGAGTCCCAGAACGGTGGGAAAAAAGGGAAGGTCAGCATTCAGCAGAGGTTCCTCTCAGGAAGCAGGCTGGCGGTGTGGTCACAAGGGAGGAGAAAGGCTGAGGCAGTGCCCTTTTAAAGGGAAGGCAGGCCCCACCTCTCTCTCTGCTGAGACTGGAGCTGCTGCTGTTGCTCCAAGGAGTCCCAGAACGGTGGGAAAAAGGAGGGAAGGTCAGCATCAGCAGAGGTTCCTCTCAGGAAGCAGGCTGGCGTGGTGTTCACAAGGGAGGAGAAGGCTGAGACAGTGCCTTTTAAAGGGAAAGGCAGGCCCACCTCTCTCCTGCTGACTGGAGCTGCTGCTGCTGTTGGCTTCCGAAGGAGTCCCAGAACGCGGGGAAAAAGAGGGAAGGTCAGCATTCAGCAAGGTTCACTCTCAGGAAGCAGGCTGGTGGTGGTTCACAAAGGAGGAGAAGGCTGAGGCAGTGCCCTTTTAAAGGGAAAGGCAGGCCACCACCTCTCTCGCTGCTGAGCGGGAGCTGCTGCTGTTGCTTCCAGGAGAGTCCCAGAACGGTGGAAAAGGGAGGGAAGGTCAGCATTCAGCAGAGGTTCCTCTCAGGAAGCAGGCTGGTGGTGTTCACAGGGGAGGAGCAGGCTAGAGCAGTGCCCATTAAAGGGAAAGGCAGGCCCCACTCTCTCCGCTGCTGAGCTGGAGCTGCTGCTGTTGCTTCCAAGGAGTCCCAGAACGGTGGGAAAAAAGAGGGAAGGTCAGCATTCAGCAGAGGTTCCTCTCAGGAAGCAGGCTGGCTGGTGTTCACCAGGGAGGAGAAGGCTGAGGCAAGTGCCCTTTTAAAGGGAAACGAGGCACCCACCTCTATCTCTGCTGAGCGGGAGCTGCTGCTGTTGCTTCCAAGGAGTCCCAGAACGGTGGGAAAAAGGGAGGGAAGGCAGCAGATCAGCAGATAGTTCCGCTCGCAGGAAGCAGGCTGGCTGGTGT
>NC_056524.1:270255106-270312824 GCF_019175285.1 Sceloporus undulatus
TTCATTTGGAGTAGAGTTCTGTGAATACCACAGGCTGCTAAAAAGACCAAGAAATGGCTCCTAGAGCAAATCGGCCCCAAACTCGCCCTAGAAGCAAAGAGGACTAAATTGAAGTTGTCATATATTGGGCATATTATGAGAAGAAAGGACTCACTAGAAAAAAAACAAAACAAAACAATAATGCTTGGTACAGTATTGGGAAGGACAGTAGGAAAAAAGGGGACCGTACACCAGATGGATGGATTCAATCAGAGAAGTCCCAGGCAGTTGAGGATAGAGGAGGACTTGAAGGTCTCTCATTCACAGGGTTGCCTTGGTCAAAGTCAGCTTGAAGATAGCAACAGACTGTTCAGAGAGTAGAGCATAAATTGTCCTAAAGCTAGATGCAATGCAATGACATCTGCATCAACGGAGGTCTTGCCAGTTTCCTTTAGAGGTCTCAGGGGAGGATGCAATAATTTCACATCTGGCTACAAGGGCATAGCTGGATGCTTCTCTGGCTTTCCTTGGAGTGGCAGGAGGTTGGGCTGCAGAAACTTTGGAGTAAATCCAGCGGGGCTCTTTGGTCAATGCAGAGGCTGGAAAGGTATGTTTGTTGTTGTTGTTAACCATCTTTGAGTTTATCCCAACTCATGGTGGCCCTCTGTATAAGACACCTCCAAGACTCCTGATCCTCTTCTTCTCTGCTTAGTTCCTGCAAATTCTTACCAGTGACCTCCATCCATCTAGTCGTGTGTGGTCTTCCTCTTTCTACATCCCTCCACCTTTCCTAGCATTATGGTCTTTTCCAATGAATTATGTGTGCTCATGTGTCCAAAGTACGACAACCTCAGCTTTATCATCCTGGCTTCCAGAGAGATTTACGACTTGATTTGTCCAAGGACCCATTTGTTTGTCTTTTTGGCTGTCCATGATATCAACCTCAGTACTCTTCTCCAGGACTACATCACAAATGAGTTGATTTTCTTCCTATCCACTTTCTTCACTGTCCAGCTCTCACATCCATAGGTGCTGATGAGGAATACAATGGCTTGTACGATTCTGACTTTCTTGTTCAGTTGGGCCCAGTACAGATGGGCTTTAGCATGTAAGGAATACGTGCCAGGGTTGCCTCGGGGCATCACTTACAGACGCCCCACAACCCTCACAGGTATTCCGTACGTCAAAATGGCGGTACAGATGGGCGCCGCCATTTTGATGTGACAGACGCTTAGCGTCCACACATTGCAACACCATTGTGATACTTTTTGTGGGTTCTTTTTGCTGTGCAAGGAAGCTGCGTGGTTTGTCCACTGCAGCTTTCTCACGCAGCAAAACAATGCGCCTGTAGGTCCCCCGCCTTGGATATCTTTGTTCTTTAGGATCTTTTCTAGTTCTTTCATAGCTGCCCTTCTCATTCCTAGTCTTCTTCCGATTTGCTGGCTGCACTCCCCATGCTGATCCATGTTTGATCCAAGGTATGGGAACTCTTTTACTATTTCAGTTTTCTTGTTGTCTAGGTTGAATTTGTGTGGAATACCTCCTCTGTGGACTTTATTTTCAACTCAGGAGTGGATGTAATAATTTGGCGTCTGGCTAAAGGGGCATAGCTAGATGCTTCTCTGGCCTTCCTCAGCAATCCACCAAGTATGGAATGGCTGCAAAAGCTCCAGTATAAAACTGGGCGGGGGGGGGGGGGGGGTCCGTGATCAATGCGGAAGGCAGAAGAGAGTAGCATGACCCAAAACAGACATACACAGGCTTAAGATTCACTTGCACCTGCAAATGGCAATAAAGGGAGCTAGCATGGTGTAGTGGTTTCTGTGTTGAACTAACACTATGGGGGAGTAGGGTTCGACTCCCTGATCAGCCTCAGAAACCCACTGTGTGACCCTGGGCAAGTCACATTCTCTCAGCCTCAGAGGAAGGCAATACCAAACCTGCTCTGAAGAAATATGGCTCGCTCAGAAAAGCTTGTGAAAGGCTTACTTTAAGGCTGTCATAAGTATGGAAACAACTGGAAGGCACACAACAACATGCCAGTAATAGGTTAGCAGCCACAGTATGAAATGTCCCCAAATAGTATGTAGACAGGCCTGCAAGTGAATTCCTGCACCAGATGGACTAGACAACCATTGTGCTGCCTTGCAGGCAGAGTCTGTGTGTCCCTAGAAACACTGCCAAGCTGCGCTGCTGGACAGTTCTTTGCTATTTTAATTTTTTCTTCTAACTCAAAACACACTCTGCCTACTACTCTTCCACTGCTTTTTGTGATTTGCTGAGGTACTTGAACTACAACACTAGCAATGCTTGCCTAAGGATGCATCTGCAGGGCAGAAATAATGCAGTTTGACACCACTTTACCTGTTATGGCTCCATCCTACAGAATCCTGGGATGTGTAGTTTTGGGAGGCACCAGCGCTCTGGCAGAACGGACTAAAAATCTTGTAAAACTACAAATCCCAGGATAGATCTACAGCACTTAATGTATTGCCAAGCTGCATTATTTCTACAGAGTAGAGACACTGAGATCAAACTGTTACAATATGGATCAGTCTTCTTTTGATCCTTGACTATGCCCTTTTGATTTATGATTGTATCAAGGTTTAGGATCCCCCCCAAACACACACACCATTTCCCTACCTCTGTCACCCCACTTTAAAATTATGGTCAGTATTTTTGTTTTCTTAATTTACTTGGACTAAAAGCAGGATCTGTGCCAATAATCTCGGCCCATCAGGAGGTCTTGGTTACATGCACTTGTGTATGAATTTGCCTCGTCTTGTGCTTTCTCAAGTTAAAACAGAAACACACACGCAGGCATTTGTGTGCAAGTTGTCATTCGTGCTTTTGGGGGTCTTTGACCTTCCAGTCTGCATAAGAGGAGACATACCATGTTTTAAAAAATGAACCAGAGTGGGAGGCTTTTATCCATGTATTTCTCAACCCCCACCAGCCAGAAAGCCAGAAAAAACAACTTTCAAACTCAGGGCAGAGTATTTGAAGTGGCAAAGGAAGAAAGACTCCCTTGTGCTTCCAACAAGGCTCCTTTGGACGGAGCCTGGGCTTTCGCTCAGCAGACTTCCAGGTGTTTAAAGGTTACGAAAGTAAAAACCACCCCTTAATGAAATATTTTCCCAGCAAAGCCCACTTGGTCCCAAGATCCAACTCTGGACCCGTCAGCCTGGGTCCCAAGGGTTTCTCCTCCTCCAGAGCCTTGGGACAGGGCAACGTTTTAAGAAGAACAATTCAGCTGGATCCCAGTCTTCGTTTACTTTTATTAGAGCAGTTAATATACCTAAGTCCATCATCTCTTTCAGTTTTATTCCTCTGCCATTGGGATCTCCTTTCTTTTCCAGTTTTGGGTGTATACTGTGAGCATCAGATGGAAATATGAACAACATGGAAATGTGAACATTAAAATGAATCAGACATTCACAGTACTAGAGCAATTCAACTGTTGTTGTTGTTGTGTGTCTGACTATGGTGAGCCTATCATAAGTTTTCTTCGACGTTTTCAGAGGGGGTTTGCCATTGCCATCCCTGAGGCGAGAGAGTGTGCCTTGCCCAGGGTCACCCTGTCAAAGCGACTCCAACTGCATTGTTTCTGCAGTGTCTTCTGGACCGGTGACTCCATGAACTCCCAAACCTGGCCCCTTCAGGCTTTGGCCCTTCGCTCCCAAGCCTCAGCCATCTGGCCAACGTCTGGCATTCTAGAAGCTGAAGCCCAAACATCGGAAGCCCAGTTGGTAGAGAAATAATGGGATGTTACACCCACTTTAACTGGCCTGACGCCACCCATGGATCCCTGGATTTAGTTTGTAAGAGCACGTTTTGACGGAGGAGGCGGAAGACCTTGTCAAAAAAAAACAACCCTACAAATCTCAGGATTTCCTTAGGTTTCATCACTTAGAAGTGGATCAAACTGTGTTGTTCCTACAAGCACGCGACCCCGGAGGGGGCAAAAAGAGGAGTTCCCCCAGAAGGCACTCCAAGAGTGGAGGATGGCCATGCTGTCCTCCATCCATCCATCCATCCATGCTTCCTATGGGACAACCTGCTGCCCCTGGGTCTGATCAGCTGTTTGAAAACAAGCGATGGATGGCCCTTAGAACGTAGAATCCCCCTTTCCCCCCTTCCTGCGGCTGCCGCTGCCGACCCTCGGCTCCGCCCGCCAGACCCTCTCAGCCGCGGCGCTCCTCCTCGTCTCGGGCCGAACGGGGGACCGCGCCTGCCCTTTGCTCTTCTCCCATCGGTGGGATCCGCCTGATTTGCCTGGAAGGGGGCCGAGGCGGAGGGGGTGCTCAATCCCCTCCGACACCACAACCTTGCAAGCCTCGGCGCCTTCCAGCCTCAGCCGGCTCCCACCCGCGGCGCTGCCCGAATCTCCTCCCCGGAGGGGCAGCGCCGCCTTGCCTTGTCCGTCCTCCGGGGGGCTGCCCTCCCTTCCTGCCCCTGGAAGGGACGGCAGCCAGGGGGGCCACGAGAGACCCTCGACGCGGCCTTGCCGCTTGGCCTGTGGCCAGCTCGGTCCCCGGAGGCACGGCCGGGGCACGCGGGGGGGGGGGAGAGGAGGCCTACCGGCAGGCTGTGCCCAGGCCTCCTGCCCGTGCGGCTGCCGCCCCCCTCATTCACTTGGGTTTGGGACGGAACGTGCACCTGGGAGACGTGGTCTGGGGCCCTGTGGTTCCGCAGGTCGCCCGCTCCCCGCCCGACCGCCCTGGCCCTTCTTCTTCAGCCCCGGCCCCGGACTCTGGCCTGCCCAGCTGTCCTCCTCCGGGCAAGTCAAGGCAGCCGGACGCAAAGGACCGCGGCGTGGGCCTGGCCCGTCGCCCTCTCTCGTGGAGCGCCGCGCCGGCAGTGGCGAGAGGGCCTCCTCCTCCCATCCTTCCGAGGCGGGGAGCGGAGGAAGAGGGAGGAGGAGACAGGCCCTGCACTCCCCGCTTGAGCGCTCCGGGGCCTCAGCCTTTGGGGCGGGGAGTGTACTGCCGTTTTTTTTTACGAATTTTTACATCCGGGTCTCTCGCGCTGAGGGCGGGGCTGATGACGCGGGAGGGGCTCCTCACCCAATCAGGCTCTTCCTCGACTGTTGATCAGGATGAACGATGCGGGAGAGGGCTGAGAAGGGCTGTGACTGGCTTGCTGCCCCGCCCTCTCCAGAGACCGATGGTGACTATTTGAGACATAGTTCTACACTCCCATCTGAAGCCCCGCCCCCAGACCCCGCGTGAGGCCTGGATGAGGCTGACAATGACCCCCCCGCCACCAACTTTGCCACTCTGTCGCCCCCATTTTAAAGGGACGTAAATCATGCGTGGTCATTGTTTTTTGTTTTCTTCGGCTGCGCCCACACTGGGGAAATACCCGGTTTGCCAGCGCTTTCACTCTTTTCGTACTAGGGTTGGCAGGGCATCAAGTGATGCTCCAAGGCAATCCTAGCACCACTTATTCCTTACGTGCCAAAAGGCCCATCTGTACTGGGCCTATATTAGTAAAATCAAAGTCTTAAATCCTAAAAGTTCTTCACCGATTGCTTTTGAATTTTGAGACATAGATATACCTACGATTATATTGATGTCACACCTGGTGCAGGTAAAAAAAATGGGGGGGGGAAACAGCACCATCGTTGGAGGCAACAGCAACACACACGATGCTAAATATTCAATTGGCGTTTGCACTCGCATCAACAACGCTCAGGGCCAGTCTTTGGAATGTGTGGTTTTAGAGCTAGACACGGATTGCTTCTCACATGGACAATTATACTGCGTGTTCTAGAGTCGGCACCAAGCAGACAATCTCTATGCACACAGACAATGGAACAACAAAAATATTGTACAGTTGGCCCTTCTTAACACGGATTTTTTATACATGGATTCAAGCATCCACGGTTTTGAAAATGTTCCAAAAAGTATACATTTCAAAGATCAAACCTTAGAATCATAGAATCAAGGGCCCTGATCCAGTCCAACCCCATTCTGCCATGCAGGAACTCACAATCAAATCATCCCCAACGATGGCCATCTAGCCTCTGTTTAAAGACCTCCATATTTTATAAGGGACACATTTTGCTCTGTCATTCTGTTAAATGGGACCTGAGCATCACCGATTCTGTTATCCACGGGGGGGAGGGGGTGTCCTGGAACCAAACCCCAGCGATACAAGGGTCCAATGTATATCCTCAAGCATTGTGAAGTTAATATTTCAGAAACATGCGCTTTCTCTTTTCTTTCTTTTCCACTTAACAGACTGAGCCACAGCAACGCATGCCAGGGACAGCTAGTGTTAAGAAACTAAAAATGGTGACGACCTAAATATAGAACTGCTCTAATAAAAGACTGTCAAGTAAAACAATAAAAGAGTTTGGAAACCACTCAAAAACTTTGGAGTACAAATGGCACAATCTAATGCCTATTGATTTGTCAGAATCCAGGAGTAATAAATGAGACATATTTACAATAACAAATAGGGAGTTTAGTAAAGAGAAGGAAAAGGAGCTCTGTTTTGAACAGAAGTTACAGTTCTGGTACTGCCCCTTTTATTTATTGCCCCGGTTTTAGCTTTGAGAGTATCTTGTTAAAAGGTTATTACTGGCATTGCCCTCATCCTTCAGGTTAAGGCCTCTTCCTAATCTGTAGAAGTTCAATTTCTGAGTAGGGTGGGATGTTCCTTGTCTGTTTTTGGCACATGACGGTACAGAAATGGAGAAGACACAGTGGGGAAATCTGTCACAGTTGGTTTTGCCCAGCTTTTCCTTTTTCCACTCTGAAGTTCCCCTGTCTATTTCTGCCCTGGGCTCTGTCTTTTTCTTCTCCCTGTGTGCCAGGAAAATTATTTCACGTTTTCATGTATCTCCCCCCCCCCAAAAAAATCATACCCATTCCGGTACAATCTTAAACACTGTGGCCTTTTAGGACACAGTTTCCCTTTTTTGAGTATGATATTCACTAACTGCATTAAAATGTATAGGAGTGGCATGGACCTGCCCCACAAGTGCTCTATGGAATCCAAACTCTAAGAGTTGGAAGGGACCAAAGCCATCTGATCTTATACCGCCTGCAGGCAGGAATGCCTAACTATAGCACTTCTGAAAGATCTTATCCACCACCTGTCACCCAAAGAAAGAGAGCCCATCACTCCTCCAGAGCAGTCCATTCGACAGCCATGAGGGCTTACTAATGTTTTAAGTGGATTCTCTTGTCTTGTCATTTCAAGCCGTCTGTTTGGTGTTTCTAACTTTGGAAAAACAGAACACAAGTTGTTGTTCCTTCTTCTACAAGACATGTCTTGTTATTTAAAGATGACTGCATCATACATCTCTCAATCTTCTTTTTGCACCTAAACATACCAAAGTCGTAAGTCATTCCACATAAGGCTTGATATCTAGACCTTTCGCCATTTGGCCACCTCTGGATATGTTCCAGCTTGTCCACATCTTCTTGTAATGTGGATTCCAGGTGAGATCTGAGCAAAGCACAATAGAGTGGCATTATTCCCTTGATCGGACACCACACTCCTGACCTGTGGATGCAGCCTAGAATGTGCATTGGTTTTTTTTGCTGCCACAACACACTATTAAACTGTTGAAAAACTATACTTGAATAGATGTACACCTAATTCCAAACCAGATCTTCTCTTTACATTTACATCTTGCCTTTTTTTCCCCATTTCCCAACCCACCAGCCTCTACAAATGACCCAAGGTCCAAAACACATTGCAGGAATAATCCAGTTTGAGACGCTTCAACTGCCTTGGCTCAGTGCTAGGGAATTCTGGGAACTGTAGTTTGGTGAGACCTTTAGCCTTCTCTGTCAGAGAGCTCTGGTGTCACAATCAACTACAATTCTCAGGATTCCTTAGGACTGAGCCAGGGCATTTTAATGTGGTGTCAAACTGGATTACTTTGCAGTGTGTTTTGGACCTTAATCATGGGATACAGGCACTTATGCTGGCAAGTAATTCAAATTGCAACCTTTGGGAAAGTTGGGAAAATTACTTTAGAAAAATTCTGAGAGTTGCTGCCTTCCTCAAAGCAGCGTGACGTGAGAGAACATCCTCCTTTCCAGAGACGTCCTACATTTCACCTTCTTCCAGGAAGAATTCCAAAATGCCATCCATTTTGAGCATGGCTAAGAGGTATGAATTTATACTTGCATTACCTTCTAGCCTTTATTTTGTAATATCCTACGTTTTTCTGAGTGTCCTGCATTTTACGGTGCCTTGTCCTCCTTTGCTGTTTATAGCATCTTTCTCGCCACCTGCCTCAAAGTAACTTTTCCACGCTCTGTTAAATGACCAAAGGTCTGTTTGGTCCAGATTGCCAAGTGGTCAGTGAGATGCAGGCACGAGCAAAAGTCTGCAATCTGGATTGTGGGAAACCTGAATTGCTAAACAGCCCTGCTGTAAACAGAATATTTAAGCCTTATTTATTAAAGCCTGTTGAAGTTTCCATGTAGGTGATTCTGCCTCTTGAAAGGGAATTGGTTTAGAACCATCAGATGTTTCCAATTCATGCCTCCATGCCCTCTCTCTGAGTCCTACCATACCTCTCTGGTACTGGATGGTGGATATGGGGCACATCCACCAGTACTGAGAAGGAATGAAGAAACTATCATTACTATATTATTTTACCTGCCTCTTCCTCAGGATCAGGGCATTACAATACAAAAACTGTCTATATTCTCCAACTGTCCTGATCTGGCAGGAATTGTGTGCCTTCAAGTCCTTTCTCACCTATCGTGACTCTAAGGTGAATCTGTCGTGAATTTTTCTGTTGGCAAGATTTGCTCAGGCTTGCCTTGTTCTTCCTCTGAGGCAGAGAGTGTGTGACTTGCCCAAGGTCACCAAGTGGACTCCATGGCTGATCTAGCATGGCGGTCATTCAGATATCAGGGGTTTTTGTTAGCACAATGATCTCACCATGCATTCTAGTTTGTATTCATACTATGAAATCGCATTATGCATATTTCTGCAGTTCATTTTGCTTTCATGTAAAAATCAATATTATTAATGTGCAAGCATCAAATAAAGATGGAGTCAACAATTTGAATGCAATGTGAAGTCAAAGGCTTTCAGGGCAGCAGCCAGAGTTTTGGTGGTTTTTTTTGGGTTCGTGGCCATGTTCTAGAAGAGTTTCTTCCTGACTTTCGCCAGCATCTGTGGCTGGCATCTTCAGAAATGCTGCCATGGAAGATTGTGGGGTGTATATATATTGTGTGAGCTGGGAATGTAGGAGTGAGTGCATGTGTTATGTTTGTTTGCTGATGGAAGGCCTCAGGCTGGGAGGCTAATGCAAAAGAGGATGAGTGTGCAATTTGTGATCACATCGGCTGGGAAAGTCCCTGTTTTGACTATCATGGGGTTTTCTTGGCATATTTCTTCTGAGGGTTTTGCCACTGTCACCCTCTGAGGCTGAGAGAAGTTGACTTGCCCAAAGTAACTCAGGTTTTTTTGTGCTCAGCAGGGAATCAAACACCTATTTTCAGAGTCCAGTGCTCAACACTACAACCACACGACTCTCTTCTACATTTCATCTTCAGGTTTTTGTCTCTCATAAAATGGGGATCATAAAAAGCCAGCATGCTATGGTAGTTTGAGTGCTGGACTAGGACCCTGCTTGCCATGGAAATACACAGGTGATCTTGGGCAAGTCACACACTCTCAGGCCCAGAAAACCCCCATGACAGAGTCGCCATAAGTCGGAAATAACTTGAAGGCACACAGAAAAGCTGACTGTTAAACGGAACATGTATAAGAAATGGAAAAGGGGAAATCACCAAAGAGGAATTCAAAGAAAGCAGCACATGTAATAATAATAAATATAAATATTTTATTTTTATCCCGCCCCATGATCAGGGCGGCTAACCAGGATTATACATAAAATACAATAACTTAACCAACCACCACTAATAAAAATAAAAAAGCCCCTAGAGCCCAACCTCATGGCCACGGAAGAGGAGGGAGGCCCACAGGATGTTATTCGGGGAATGCCTGATTGAATAGGAAGGTTTGAGATCCTTCCTAAATTGGGCCAGGGTGAGATGAGCGGAGCTCAGTGGCAGCTTATCCAAAGGGCTGGGGCAGCTATGGAAAAAGTCCTCCGCGAAGTGGAGGCTAATCTGGCCCCAGGCACCTTCAGTAGTTGCTGCCCAGACGTTCTGAGGGTGCGGGGCGGAATGTACGGGAGAGACGGTCCATTAGGTATACTGGGCCCAAGCCATTTAGGGCTTTATAGGTATAACCAACGCCTTATATGGAGCTCGGAAGCGGATGGGCAGCCAATGGAGGTCCCTAAGAAGTGTTAATGGCTGGCCTGGGAGCACCAGTGACCAGCCGGGCCGCCATATTCTGCACCATTTGTAGCTCCGAGTTTGGTATAAGGGTTGCCCCATGTAGAGTACATTGCAGAAATCCAGTCTCGAGGTTACCACAGACATGTACAACAGTTTCTAGGTCCCTGGGCCAGGTATGGCCGCAGCTGGCGGATCAGCCGAAGCTGATAAAAGGTACCTTGACCGCCGCATTCACCTGAGCAGTCAGTGAAGCGACGAGTCAGAAGCACCCCCAGACTGCGCACGAGTCCTTCACAAGCGTGACCCGTTCAGACAGGTGGAACCACCGCCATTCCTGGACCAGGAGAACCATACCTAGTACTCCGTTTTCTCTGGATTCAATTTAAGTCGGTTTTCCCTCATCCACCCATTACTGACTCCAGACAGGCCACGAGAGGAGAGACGCCATCCCCAGTCACTGCATCAGTCGGAGACATAGAGAAAATAATTTGGGTGTCACAGCGTACTGATAACCCCGCGCCCCTGTCTCCGGATGATCTCTCCCAGCGGTTTCATGTAAATGTTAAATAGCATGGGAGACAGAATGCCCCCTTGAGGGACCCCAGTTTTAAGGGCCTCTCTTCGGACACACGTCTCCCAGCTGCACCATCTGGGACCTCCCGAGAGGTAGGAACGGAACCACTGGAGCGCATGCCCCCGATCCCCACCTCCGCCAGGCGCCCCAGAAGGATACCATGGTCTATGTATCGAAAGCCCTGAGATGTCCAAGAGCACCAGCAGGGACACGCTCCCCCCTGTCGATGCCCAGACGAGATCATCACCAAGGCGACCATGGCGTCTCAACCCCGTAACCCCCCGGAAGCCATTTAATGAGTCCGATAATCCGTTTCATCCAGACCGCCTGAAGCTGGATCGAAACCGCCCTCTCGACACCTTCCCCAAAATGGTAGCAGGAGACTGGCCGATAATTATTATGAACCAGGGGGTCGAGGGAGGGCTTTTATGATCGGTTTTACAATGGCCATTTGAGATCCGATGGAAATTGCCCATCCCTCAAAGATGTATTAATTATCCGGCGTACAATAATGTTACCGCCGGTCCCCCCTGGGCCGCTAACCACGAGGGACAGGGATCGAGGGGCAGGTTGTTTTCCGACACTTCCGAGATCTGTCACATCCTCGGTACTCACCAACCAAACTGATCCAGTTTAACATAGTCCACGGAGGCTCTGGACACTTCTACCTAGGATCTGCTATAACGTCAGCGTTCAGATCTTCGCTTATACGAGAGGTTTTACCGCAAAAAAGTCGTTAAACAAGTCACAGCAGGCCTTAGAAGGTTCAAGGATCTGGTTCAGAGCGGGAGGGAGCTGAGCTAGCTCCCTGACCACCCTGAACAACTCTGCCGGACGCGACTCCGCGGACGCAATACGAGCACCAAGAATGATTCTTTGTTGCTCGTATTGCCTCTCCCGTAGTCCTTTAACAGTTGGTCTAGAGAGTCTTGTCGTCGAAGCGAAGGTGTTTCCGCCAACGGTACTCTAGCCGTCGCAGAACCCGCTTCCTCGCCCGGAGATCTTCCGTATACCAGGGCTTACGTTTGGAAGTGGCCTGAGAGGGCGCTTGGGAGCGATCCTGTGTATAGCCCCAGAAAGACCGGTATTCCAGATACCGGTGAGGGCATCAACAGAGTCGCCTCATTTCCAACCGCAATCCCCTCTAGGGCTTCTTGGAACCTCTCGGGTTCCATCAGCCTTCGAGGGTGGACCTCCTAACAGGTCCATCACCCCCGGGGGGGAACGGGTAGAAGCCTTGATTTTCCCTCTACCAGGAAATGATCCGTCCATGACAGGGGAAAATATTACTATTTCCACCCACGGATTTTCCGCATCCGAACAGAAGACCATATCGAGAGTATTACCCGCACAATGCGTTGGACCCTGTATCAGCTGGGACAGGCCCATGGCCGCCATGGTCTCCATGAATTCCCGAGCCGACACCGGTGGAACATAGCTGGCGTAGGAGATGTTGAAATCGCCCAGGACAAGAACCTGGGCGTCTCCAGCATCAGCTCAGCGACCAGCTGTGTCAGCTCGTTAAGGGAGTCCGCTAATGCACGGGGTGGCCGATACACTAACAGAATCCCTAGACTGTCCCTCGCCTTTAGGGTCAGGTAAATACACTCGATATAGGTAGTCGGTCGGATGTGGTTCCTGGTGAGGGATGCGTGTTCCTGTGTACCAAGGCCACACACACCCCGCCCACCTAACCTGTCGCTGGTCCTTCACGAGTACCCAGCAGGCAGGGCCTGACCCACACAGCATCCCCTCAGGCCCCGCCGTCTCGGTAATGCAAGCCAGGTCACACTTCGAGTCCTCCAGTAGTCCTGGAGGATGTGGGTCTTGTTATTAATCGACCTGGCATTGCACAGGAGCAGCGACGGTTTTGTGGAGCGGTTGGGGTTAAAGTCGAAAAGCTAAGCACAGAAGAACTCAGGCTTGCTAGAGAGGTTAAGAACAACAAAAAGAGCTGTTTGGATATGTCCGCAGCAAAAAAAAGAAGGAAACGGTAGGCCACTGCGTGGAGGATGGCAAAATGCTAACAGAGAGACAGAGAAAAGGCAGAATTACTAACACCCTTCTTTGCCTCAGTCTTCTCAGAAAAGGCAAAGGGTGCTCAACCTGAGGATAATGGAGCAGAGGATAGAATAGGGGAATTCATCAGTACAGAAAAAACTAAAGAGATAGTAAGGAAAACCTGTTAATCTAAATGAATTTAAGTCTCCGGGACCAATGAACTACATCCAAGAGTATTAAAAGAACTGGCAATTGTAAATCGGAGCCATTGGCAATAATCATGAAAACTCTTGGAAACAGAGAGAAACCCAGCAGACTGGAGGAGGGCAAACGTGTCCCTATCTTCAAAAGGGGAAAAAGAGGATCCCAACAATTATCGTCCAGTTAGTCTGACATCATATAGGAAAGATTCTAGCAGATCATTAAAACGAGGTTCTGCGAACATAGAAAGCAATGCCATAATCACAAAAAACAACATGGGTTTCAGAGAAACAAGTCATGCCAGACAAATCTAATCTCTTTCTTTGATAATGAAGGGAATGCTGTGGAAATAGTATATCTTGATTTCAGTAAGGCCTTTGACAAGGTTTCCCACGACATTCTTGCAAACAAACTTGTAAAATGTGGGCTAGACAAGGCACTGTTACATGGATTTTGACCAGCTGACCCAAAGATGCTCAACAAGCTCCTTTTCACCTGGAGAGAAGTGACCAGTGGGGTCCCACAGGGCTCTGTCCTGGGCCCAGGGCTATTCAACATCTTTAGCAATGACCTGGATGACAGAATTGGGAGCATACTTATCAAAATTTGCAGATGACACCAAATTGGGGAATACTAAACTCCAGAGGACAGGACAACATTCAAAATGACCTGAATAGACTAGAAAGCTGGGCCAAAGCAACAAAATGAAATTCAACACAGCAGGGACGTAGCCAGGATTTTGGGAAGGGGGGGGGTCCACTAATGCCACCATTTTGAGAGGCTAAGAGCCCCCCCGACACAAAAAGGGGTTTGAGCGTTACATTAGAATGGCACTACTTGAACCTCCGTTATGGCTCCGTGCTGCTATGGAATCTTGGGATTTGAGTTTTGAGAAGCTATTTGCCTTCTCTGTCAGGTGCACAACAAACTACAAGTCCCAGCATCCACAATATGTGCCAAGGGCAGCTAATGGCATCAAACTGGATATTTTTTTTCAGCAGATGCAAACTGAGTCCTCCCTGAAGGCGTTTACTCAGATAAATTCAGCTCGATAAACAAAGCGCAGCTGTTCAAGCAATGAGCGCAGCCACTCTGTTCCATGCTCGAGACACCTGCTCATGCTTGAGACACTGCATTCCAACTCCTGACGTGAGCTAAGAACCCAGGCTGCATCCACACAACATTTCATTCCCACTCCAAGAGGATTTTAATTCCAACACACACACACACACACCTACAACACACATGCACAACAATTTTAATTCCAAGACATCACTATCATCTATCTACTATCTATCTCTAGCTATCTATCTATCAGCTATCTCTGTCATAATTTTAAATTCCAAGACATTATACCTTCCTTTCTTTTATAAAAAACAAACCCCTTTAGAGAATCCTATTTTGAGAGAAAGGCAGGGTATATAATCATAAATAAAAATTATTGTGCTATAGTCCATCAGTGCATGGCTTGCATTATAAGACTTTATAACTTTAAAATGTTATACATTTAAAAACAATTAAAACACAGTAGGCTCAGAGTGCTACAGAATCATGGACATAGAGTTAGAAGAGACCCCTAGAGGGCCCTGATCCAGTCCAACCCCATCTGCCATGCAGGAACTCCCAGTCAAAGCATCCTCAACAAATTATGTAATGGAGGTGTCCACTACATGTAGAAAGAATACTATAGATTAATGCTATGGAAAATCACCACCTTGAGTCTGTATATGGGAGAAAGGCGGATTTAAGAAAATAACAACAACAACAACAACATCTGGGTATTGTAGTTTTGTGAGATATTAGCATTCTTTGTCGAGAGCTCTGGTGCCACAACATACTACAAATCCCAGGATTTTCCATAGCATTAAAGTAGTGTTGAACTGGATTATTTCTCGCAGTGTGCACCTTATTAGACTCAGTTCCCAGCAGTCTGTGGTGCTGCTGGATGATGGCCCTGCAGTCTAGCATGGCCTGGAGCAGAGCCATAGGACTCCAGAGCCCAATTCATCCTCTGGCAAAGATTTTGGGGAAACTCCTTTAAAAAGGCAAAAATAAGGAAAATAAAAACTCTTGCAAAGTAAAACCCAGAGGTCTTCCAATGGACTTTGCTTCCAAGGCAGGAGGGCAGAGAGGCCAAGATCTTTAGATTGAGTCCTTAGGTTAATTATAATCCTAGAATCCTAGAGTTGGAAGAGACCCAAGACGGGCCCTGATCCAGTCCAACCCCATTCTTCGCCATGCAGAACTCTCCATCAAAGCATCCCCATTGATATGCTGAAAGGGCCCACTAAGTGTATTTTATTTTATTTTTCTTTTAAAATGAGAAAAAAACAAGGCTGGAAGGAGCAGAAAAGGGCCAAGCCTTAGATCTGGACCCCAGAACATGCTAACTCCCAGAATTCCATAGCCAAGAGCCACAAAAGAGTTAAATCGCTGCCAAACCTGGTTATTTCTTGAGTGTGGATCAGCCTGATGCAGCTTCCTGTCCCTCCCTGCTCGCTCCCCCTCCCCAGGGCTTTTGGCCCCTCCCCTCAGCCCCACAACACAGAAGTTTAGGGGCGGCACTTGGGCTCCTCCTGGCTTTGCCAGGGCTGGCAGGAGAGCCTCCTCACCTCCCATTCTTCCGCCCTCCCTCCCTCCCCCCTCTCTCAGCCTCCCTGCTCCCAGCGAATTTTCCCTCTAGTCCTCTGTGCTTTTGATGGAGGGGACGGAGAGTTTTAAAGTGCCCCCTTGATTCACACCCTCCCACTCTTCCTCCCCTCCCTGGAAGAGACTTTTATTTTGGCAAAAACACAAGGGAGGAGGGGGGGGGAGGAGGAGAAGGAGTGGAAGCCAGACTGACTCCTATGGAAACGAAAGGGAAAGAGCTTGCTTTTTCTTTCCCCTTTCCCTCTCGGAGCTCCGTGTTTTTAATGGAGAGGAGGAGGGGGGGGAGGAAGGAGCTTGAATGCCCCCCAGAACTGAAGGGGGGGGACCAGACCCCACACCCCCCCCCCCCCCGGCTACGTCCTTGAACACAGAGAAATGTAAGGTACTGCACTAGGGCAGAAAAATGAAATGCACAGATATAGGATGGGAGACACATTGCTGAATGAAAGTACATGTGAAAGGGATCGGGAGTCCAGGTAGACCACAAGTTGAACATGAGTCAACAGTGCGATGCGGCAGCGAAAAAGGCCAACGCAATTTTAGGCGCATCAATAAAAGTATAGTGTCTAGATGAAAAGAAGTAATAGTGCCACTGTATTCTGCTTTGGTCAGGCCTCCTCACTTGGATATTGTGTCCAATCTGGCACGACAATTTAAAAAGATATTGAGAAACTGGAGCGTGTCCAGAGGAGGGCGACTAAAATGGTGAAGGGTCTGGAAACTTGCCCTATGAGGAACGACTCAGGGAGCTGGGGATGTTGACCTGGAGAAGAGAAGGTTAAGAGGTGATATGATGTAGGGATGCCACATCCCAGTGGCCGCCGGGAAATCGCTTTTGGGGGCCCCTCCCAGTCCCGGTCTGGTTTGGCCCCCAACCATGCATTGGTCCCGGTTCGGGGCCCGCTCCTGCGGTCATTGCCGCTGCCGCTAATGTGGCTGGGCCGCGGCGCCAACCCACCTCCTCCTCTGGGTCCGCCTCTCCTCCTCCTCTCTCTCGGCGGCAGCAGCACCGTCTCCGGCCCCAGGGTTTCCTGCCCGCGCCGCAGGGGGCTCTAAAGCAGGAGCCCATCGCTGCTTTCGCCAGCCGGCCATTGGCCAGCTGGCCAAAGGGGACGGGCTCCTCAGCGCGTGCCACCTGGGCCTCAGCAGTGGTCAGGGGCAGCGATCGCGGCAGGCCCCCACACGCGTTCCTGGCCTTTAAGGAGGCCTGCCTCCTTAAAGGCCAGGAAGAGGAGGAGGCCGGCCAGGATCACGGCAATTGCCCACCTCCGCTCTCCTTCCTGGCTTCTAAAAGGCCTCGGTCTCCTTAGAAGCCAGGAAGAGGGAGGAGGCCGGCCGGAATCGCGGCGATCGCGGGAAGGGGCGTGGGGTGTCCTCCATTAAAAAAAAAAAGGGGGGGGAAGTGTCCTACATTTGAAATGTTGTCCTACATTTGTCCCGGTTTGGCAGTCCTGATGTATGGGCAACCCCCCTGTTTAAATATTTGAAAGGATGTCATATTGAGGAGGGAGCAAGCTTGTTTCTGCTGCTCCAGAGAACAGACCTGGAACAATGGATGCAGGCTGCAGGAAAAGAGATTCCAGCTCAACATTAGGAGGAACCTCCTGACAGTAAGGGCTTACGCGACTTGAAACACACTCCTCCCTCGGAGTGTAGTGGAGTCTCCTTCCTTGGAGGTCTTTCAACAGAGGCTAGATGGCCATCTGTTGGGGATGCTTTGATTTGGATTTCCTGCATGGCAGAAGAAGGTTGGACTGGATGGTCCTTGTGGTCTCTTCCAATTCTATGAGTCTATGATTCTATGAAAAAGAGGAGGAAAGGGGAGCAACAATGTGCATAAAACTGAATTGCTAGCTAATTTGATGAACAATTAGTAATGACATTAATAATTTTAAAAAGTATTGAATGTAGATGTTACACGACATGCAAAAAAGTACAACTGCACATCCAAAGAAGATGCCAATTGGATTAAATATGAACATTTATTAAGAGTCATAAATAATAAACTTGAGTTAAAAACACACGAAGAACTAATACAAGAGAATTTTAAGTTAAACTGGTTTGAATATAGGCAAATCCGTGAAAGAACATGCATAGATCTTCAGGAATGGGAAACGCTAGACAAAAAATCTGAAACAGAAGAAATATTATACCACAAAGAGGGTAAAAAAGGGCTAATGGGGGAAATATATAAAATACTATTAATTTTCGGCCGTTGAGGGAGAGAACAGGCTGGCCCAGCGTCCTCAGGGGCTAGCCTGAAGATGCAGTGTATCTTAATGTGTATTTTATCCATAATTGTAATGTTTTATTAGTTCTATATATCTATTGTAGATTTTTTCTTGTACTGTTTTGTAAGTTTCTTGTACACCGCTAATATCTATTTGGAATAGCAGTTTATAAATAAAACGTATTATTATTATTATTAATTTGGGCTACAGAACAAGAGGTTGTTAAAGATGTTATGATTAGATGGGCCAGAGATATAGGGCACCCGATTAATATGGACCAATGGGAAAAAGCATGGGAATGAAACCTAAAATTCACAGCTGCACAGAACTTAAAAGAAAATTGGCTTAAAAGATACCTGAGATTGTACATCACACCAACAAGATTGCCCAAAATTCATAAAGATAAAGCTATAGATAGCTCCTGCTGGAAATGTGGGTTAGCTCCAGGATCTTATATTCATTGTTGGGGGTCATGCGAAGTAACTAAAAAATTTTGGAATACTATAGTAAAAGAAATAAATTTAATTCTAGACATTAACTTACAGAAAACACCAGAAAATATTTTACTTAAGATGTCTGAAGATAACATAGAGGGAAAATATGGCAAATATGAGAAATATGTTAGTAGCCGCTAAAATTCTTTATGCGAAAAAACGGAAAATAAGAGAAGTACCTTCACTGGAAGAATGGGTCAATTATGTGTACGATTTACTACAGATGGATAAGCTTACTACTATGATGACAGACAGTCCCAAAGAGACAATATTTGAAGACTGGGATAAAGTTTTGGAATTTCTTAAAATGAAATGGGGAGATTTACTAATAATAAGTTGATGCTGTTAACATTACTAATTTTGTTTTTTGTATCCCTCTCTTCCTCTTAGGGAATTCGGAATCCAGATATAGGAAGAAATTAATAAATGTCTTTGGGATAGAGATTTTTAGTTGGCTTTCTATATAAAATAGTTTTTATTTCGTGACATTATATAGGCAGATAATTAAGGTATAGACTGTTTAGTGACTGAGACGAGAGGACAATATATGGAGAGTATTTGAGATTGTGGAATAAGGATGGAGGAAATCATTATTTCTGTATTATTACTTCTATATTACTTTTAACTATAATTTTTTTTCTCTTTCTTTTTGGGTCTTCTCTCTTTATGTATCTTTATTTTCTTCTTTTATCTTTTGTATTATTTGAAATACTATTTTGTACATGATGTATATACGGAACATCAAGAAGAAAGAAATCTACCAGAATAAACTGTGAAGCAGACAAACATAAAGAAATGAAGATCAAGTTAAAGCAGAAGTAAGAGTAGAAGAGACTGGACTCAAATATAATAAACTACCTGTTAAAATGTATAAGATAAGATGGATGAACAAATAGGCAAAGGAGAGGACAAAACTAAATGGAGAAGATACAAAGATATCCAAATATAGCCTAGAATGCTCTCTTCTGTTTAGATAATATGTATAAGGGCTCTATATTGTTACTTTTCTGATTATTTTTTGTTCTATACTGTATGATCTGTATTCTCTCTTCTTTTCTGGTATACGATCATGTTGTTATGCTATGTTATTAGGTTGTTGCTTTAAATCAATAAAAATTATTTTTTTAAAAAAGATGCCAACGCAGAAGGGATCATTGAACAAATACCAACAAATCCATGCTATTCTGGAACCAGACCAGTGAGGTTTTTCAAAGAGGTGCTCACATGCTCTCAGCCCTCAGGGCCAGTGTGGTGTAGTGCTTTGAATGTTGGACTGTGACTCTGGACTAGGGTTCGATTTCCGACTCAGCCATGTAAACCCACTGGCTGCCTTGGGCAAGTCACACTCTCCCAGCTTCAGGGGAAGGCAATGGCAAACCACTTCTGAACAAATCTTGCCAAGAAAAACCCATTGTAGGGTTGCCATAGGGTCAGCATAAGTCGGAAAAAACTTGAGGCACACAACACAACACCAAACAAATGCTTTCCTCAAGTACCATATACAGTCGGCCCTTCTTATACACGGTTCAAGCATACGGTTTGAAAATGTTCCAAAAAAGTATACCTTACCTTGATGTTCCATTTTTTATTAGGACACCGTTTTGCTATGTCATTATACTTAATGGAACTTGAGCATACACGGATTTTGTTTACATGGGGATCTTGGAACCAAACCCCCAGCTATAACAAGGATCCACTGTCATATAATTGAAATAGTAAAGGCGTAAAACATTGATCAGAATGGAGACTGCAATCAAGAAATAAGACTAGGAATGGGACGGGCAGCTATGGAACAATTAGAGAAGATCCTAAAGAGTAATGATATACAACTGAGCACTAAAATGAGAATCATCCAAGGCATTGCATTCCCCATCGCCATGTCCAGATGTAAGAGCTGGACAGTAAAGAAAGCAGATAGAAAGAAAATCAACTCATTTGGCATGTGGTGCTGGAGAAGAGTGCTGAGGATCCTGTGGACAGCCAAAAAGGGAAACAAATGGGTCCTAGAGCAGATCAAGCCTGAAACCTCCTTGGAAGCCAAGATGATCAAACTGAGGCTGTCGTACTTTGGCCACATCATGAAAAGGCATAGATCTCTAGAAAAGACAATAATGCTAGGAAAGGTAGAAGAAAGAGAGGAAGACTGCACACCAGATGGATAGGTTCCATTAGGGCAGTGGTTCTCAACCTTCCTTATTCCGTGGCCATTTAATACAGTTCCTCATGTTGTGGTGACCCTCAACCATAAAATTATGGTGTCTCGGTTCCTAAGAAATATTTGTTTTCCAATGGTCTTACAACCCCTGTGAATGGTTCTTTCGACCGCTGAATTAGGGAGATCACAAGCATGAATTTGCAGTACCAAAGCAATGGAAGATAGGGGGTCTTGGAGACATCTCACTCATAGGGTCACCTTGAGTTGGGCTCAGCTTGAAGACAATAACAAATGTTTTCCTGTCTTTAAAAAGAAAGATGTGCCTGAATCGCACATTTCCATAGTGAATTACATTGCAGTGGGCCTTCCCAGACTGCTTTCCTCATGACATCCTTTTGCTTGCTTCAGGTGCAAAAAACCCACAAACCACTGCTCCTGCCATGTTAGAGACGTGACTGAGTGAGTATGAGAAATGGCAGCGTAATTACTTTGTTTGGAGCCAGGAGAAGGAGTTGAGCTTTTTTTATTACTGCTTCAAAGTTGTGCAAACTTGTAAAGGTTACTCAGCCCACAACTGGAGCTCCGCATCTCTGAGATCAGACCTTTGCCTTTAGTTTCCTAAACGTGTTAGGCTATTGCAACACTTGTCATCGTTTGCATAACATTTATGGGGGTTGCAAAACATGACAGTTGGCCAAAATGTACAACCTAAGTGTCAAATTCACTGCTGTCAAGTTAATTGAGTTTTAAGAGAGGATAAGATTGGAGAAAGAAGGGGCCAGATTAGACAACATGAACAAGTACTTTCGAGTTTTTTTCGATAAAAGATTGCAGGCAGCAGATCTAATAAAACAAACCTGCTTATGGAAAGTATATGAAATATCCAAAGGGATCTGGGATATCAATGTGGTTTGCATGTATAGTGGGCCCTCCACATTCACTGGGGTTAGGGGGACAAGGCCCCCATGAAAGTGGAAAACCCACAAATTAAAAAAACTCATTATTTTTTTACCTGAGAGAACACCTCTAGGAATCTCTAGGTCCTTCAGCGCAACTTCTGGCAGACATTGCCCATAGAGTCATGCTGGAGGAACTAGATTCCTAGAGAGAACATGTTAATCAAATCCATGAATAATCAAAGCTGTAAAAGTCAAAGCTGCAAATGTAAAGGGCTGACTGTATTTTCAGAACAGAGGATAATGTGTTATTCTTATATTTATTTATTCATTTTATTTATTTGCATTTTTGCAATACCAGATTGCTTCCAACATAAATTTTTCTGACCACTCATCTTACACGTATCCATATCTACCATCAGGCTTGTTCAGCATAGATCTCCACCAGCAGAGCTACTCAGTGATTGTGCAACATGACATCTGCATTGAAAGCAAACTGAATGCACAGCTAAATGCACAACTGAAGGGGGTGACTATCAGTTTCAGCAGGGTCTGGTAACTGTGCATCAGCCAAGAAGGCACATTGGCATGGGCAACAAAAATGACCTCCCTCTTTGATTCGCCAGATTGCTGAATGTGCCTAAGGTGGCCAAGATGGGTAGTGACTGATAAGGAATTTGTTTTAGCATATTAGTGAATTGTTTTACTATTTTAGCACTTATAGTGTGGTGATTTGTCATCCATTTTGGATTCTATATGTTTGGTGGAAAGGACATTATAAATAAACATTATTGTTGTTATTGTTATTATATCCTCCAACTAGCCTCATTTGTAGTTTTCTGTGGGCTTTTGGGGCTATGTGCCCGTGTTGTAGAAGGGTTTATTTCTGACGTTTCTGTTAGCAGCTAGCAGAAAATGAAACTGTTTTAAAGTCAGACAGTGTGAGTCCAAGATTGTCCTAAATCACAGAAGCCACTCCTCTCAGAAGACCTCTGGTTGTGATCACAAATCTCACGTCTCCAACGTTTTGTTCTCAATTTCTGGAGGGATAGCAACCTTAGTGATCTGTTGTAGCAAAAGAAGCAAGGTGGATTATTGTAGAACCTTAAGGTCTTTAAAAAAAATATTGGGGTTCTACCCCACTTTATCAGATGGAATCAAAGTCATTTTATCTATGCTATCATAATAATTACTACAGGAATCCAAGGGGAGTTATGCATGTGTGACTGGTTTGTACTAACAGTCTCTACTTATTCAATACTGCAATGGATACATAGGTCCCTCAATCTGGACTTACTGGGCAGCAGCCACTGCAGACAACAGAGTCTAGTCTCCCATTGATCAGGAAGCAACTGACTGATGTTTCCATGTGTACAGGGCGCCTCCATTATGATGCCCTCGTCACATGCTAGGGTTGAGGGGCATGTGGGCCGCAACCCTAACACATGAGGAGGATGTCTCAAAGGGCCGGTCTGTACCAGCCCTAAGCCCCCCCCCCCGCCCCCCGGCAAAAAAAGGCTGCTCTTTTTAAACCTGGGAGATGGGAGATCACTCAAGGAGGCTCAAAATGTTTGGCTCACAAGCCAGGGTGCAGAGCCCAGATAAATGACAAACAGCCCATACTGGGGCCTGAGCCAATAGACAAATGAATTTGCCTTGCTTTTAAAGAGCCAAGCCTGCCTTCCCAAGGCTCCTGTGTGTAACTCCAGTCTGTGACCTCTCAAGGGCAGCTGTGTAGCATCAGCCAGGGAGGGAGGGAGGGAGGGAGGGTATGAACTGCTGGAAATAGGAGATAGGAAAAACAGAAGATAAGCATTTCTCCTTCCTAGTACAAGGGCGGCAGTACATTTATGTGGAAAAGGTTTTTCTGTACTTTTTGGAAAGCTTTTTCCCGTTTCAGATGTCTTTTAAACTATTACACCATTGTGCTTTAATTTTTTTACAAAAACTTTTGTACTTATAAGATTTAAACACACACACACACACACACATTAATGGTATATTAACACTCACATATTTGTAACCATATAAAACATATTATATAAACACAAAACACTACAATGCCCAGCATTCCCCTAAATACATATATTCCCCAAAACTTTTGTAGACTGAAGTATTATAGGAGTTGTAGTCTCCCCATCCCATTATAAGAATGAAACCATGAATGACTTTAAAATGTGCTTGTCCTTCCATCAGCCAGCAGTCCAGGATCTGAGCAACAGTGAAGTCGGCTCAACAGACATGGTGGGATTAGCAATTGCAAATTCTCTCTGATGAAACTTGCCAAAAAAACCCCATGAAAACCTTAGGGTTTTCGTAAGTTGGAAACAACTTGTAGACACATAACTGCAATAACCTTAGTACACACACCCTTCTTAGAACACAAACTGTGGGTGCTTTCCTGATACCCAAAGTCTGTGGCCTGATGTGGCTGCCTTGCTCTGCACACTGATTGAGGTGGCCCTATTATCAGAGATAGCTGGCGTCTCCCAGGTCAGGACAGAGGGGTGACTCTGGGTTTAAAGGACCTATGCAAGATGATCATAAAATCCTAGAACTGGAAGAGAAACAAAGGGTTTCTCTTCCAATTCTAGGATTCTATGATCACCTTGCATAGGTGCCATGCGGGAATATGTAATCAAAGCACTCCCAGCAGAAGGCCATCCAGCCTCTGCTTAAAAACCTCCAAAGGAAGAGATTTCATCACATTCCAAGGCAACATCTTGCACTGTCAAACAGCTCTTACCACCTGGATGTTCTTCCTAATGTTGAGGTGGAATCTCTTTTCTGACCATTTGAATCCATTTCTCTGGGTCCTATTCTCTGGAGCAGCAGAAAATAAGCTTGCTCCATCCTCAATATGGCATCCCTTCAAATATTTAAACAGAGCTAACCATGTCACCTCTTAACCTTCTCTTGTCCAAGCTAAACATACCCAGCTCCCTGAAATGCTCCTCATATAGCTTCATGGTTTCCAGACCTTTCACCATTTTGGTCGTCCTCCTCTGGTCACTCTCCAGATTGTCCACATCCTTTTTGAACTGTGATGCGCAGAGCTGGACACAAGATTCGAGGTGAGACCTGAGCAGGATGAAGCTATTTTGGGGATAGCTTTGGGCAGATCCTTTAGTAAAGGATGTACTGAAATCCATGGTATATTTACTGCCCCATTGACCTGAGAGCCACAGTTTCTACCCACTGCATTATGAATGTGCCATGTGCTTTGAGAGATGCTTAAGGGCAGGAAGCGAAAATGAATGCTCATATTTGATCAGGTGCTCAAGATAAAGAAGTTCAAATAAGATCATTTTGAGTGTATTGTTTATATAGCTGTATGCCGTAATAATAAATAATAGTACATTCCAAATGGAGTACTTGCATTCAGTCATTCAAACAGCAGAGTTCTCCCCTTCTACTGCTGCCCACTATCCGGTGCAGCTTCTTTTCTGGTTACATTCAGCGCATTTTCGTACGAGTCGGTTCTGCAATTCTTTCCTTTAAATACTCTGAATTCTGTAAAACAGTGATACCTTTATTGGACCAACACAAATGCACAAAATACATGTCACAAGCTTTCGAAGCTCCACTGGCTTCTTCATCAGGCAAAGATAAAAAAAATAATACATGAGGGGGAAATAATGATGATATTACAGTCACAGTCCTATATTTTGTTGTTGATTTTGTTTTCAGTTGAGATGGTATGGAGGGATATCCATGCAGGCAGAGGCCATTCCTTCTAGCCATGTGGGTACTGGGAGATAAAGCATCTTAAAATCCAGGAAATAACATTTAAATACCATTAGCAACACAAAAAGATACAGTACTTCCATTGAGATCCAGGGTGTCTCCATCCTTGTGAGGCTAGAGGCCCCTTTGTTAGGCAGAGAACAAGAGGCCTCCCTGCTTTTGCATTAGGAAAACATTTAGATGTTGTTTAGGTAAAACATGTCAAAGACAGTCCCATTTTTTAAAATGTTTTATCTTTGTTGGAGATAGAAACCTCAAATAGTAAAATCCCAGTTCATTGTGTCCCTCTTTAGGATCCCCTTGTTGGGGCTAAAATCGCTGTTTTGTGGATTTTGGATGTTGCAGTACCTTGCTTTATGGCCAATATGGCTACTCTGGATATGTTTTCTGAATTCTAGGTATATGTTTTATAAAATCCTAGAGATGGAAGAGCAACTTTGCCTGATGAAGAAGCCAGTGTCCAACTCCCTGCTGCCATGCACTATCATAGCACTCCTGGCAGATGGGCTTCCAGCCTCTGTGTAAAAACCTCCAAAGGAGGAGACTCCAACACACTCTTTACATATGTTTTCCAGATGTGTAAGTTTCCCTAATGTAAAGGACTGGACATTTTTGTACAAAGCACAAATGGTCATATTCAGTTCAAGGTTAGAAAAGCAGAGTTGTGTATGTAGCTCTGTTGCACATGGTTGTGTATTGTCTTACAAGGAATGCATGAGCATTATATATACTTGCACATGGACATTATGGGCACTGCACATTAATGAGCATCATGCAAGGCTGCACACTGTGCGTGCAGATATGTGTCCACTTTTGCTTGTACATCACAATTCACTAATAAGGGTATTGTACAACTGCCACATAACTCTGTGAGTATAAAATCATGCTCCATAGTCTCAATGGATGAACTCAATCATTGCATGTTGTTGTTGTTGTTGTCAATACACGCCTTCCAGTCAACTCTGATTTATAGTGACTCTCTCCCAGTCTTTTCTTGGCAAGATTTCTTCAGAGGTCATTTGTGATTGCATTCCTCTGAGACTAAGAAAGTGTGACCTATTCATGGCTCAGTGAGAGTCTGAACCCTGGTCTCCCCACATCTCCCCACATCTTAGTTCAGTAACTCAAGCCACTATATTATTTTGAATCATTGTGTGCGCATGTGTTAAAAAGAGGAAATGACTGGAAAGTAAAATACTTGGGAAAAGGAGGGAGAAAATAAAAGCAAAGTATAGGGTGGAACAATTTACTCTTTTGATGGGATGAGGAGAACACACCACTTCTTCTCAGAGCCTGGCCTAAACCCCACTTCCCATTTGAAGGCATAACACTTCCTTCCAACTAGTTCTCTTCCTTTTAATTTTCCTTTTAATTCTTCTGACTCTGTAAAGAGGGAGGGAGACTCATGCTTGAAGCCTATTCTTCATCCTGACTAGAGTTGTTGTTCTTGTTGATTTTGCATTATGGCAATCCTATGTATGAATGAGAGACCTCCGAGAGCCCTGGCCATCAACTGCAAAGTCAGGGCTGTGGCTTCCTTAACTGAATCAGTCCGTGTTGCAGTTGCCCTCTTTTCCTACTGCCTTTCATTCCACCAAACCTTGCTCTCTCTTCCAATGCATCATGTCAGCATGTGATAGAAGTAGGGCAGCCTCAATTTAGTCATCTTGGCTTCTAGGGAGAGTTCAGGCTTGATTCGCCCTAAGAGTCTTCATTTGTCTTTTGTGCATTCCATTGTATGCACACACAGCTCTCCTCCGGCACCACATTTCAATTGTTTCCTGTGTTCCTTTCAGCTTTCTTCACCAAATACCCACTGAATCTATGGGATATACATAGAATCATAAGTGCTGGGATAGACCACAAGGGACATCCAGTCCAATCCCATTCTGCCATGCAGGATACCCATACTCATGTGTTCATTTGCGTCTCCTCTATTTGGGACTAACCAGTACAATCGGATCCTTACTGGTTGATCCAGCCAGCCAAGCACCACATAGCCAGCCTTATAACATGTTATTTCTTAGCCAAGCAGAGCGGACCACGTACATTGTAAAGCCAAACTTGAATGAGGAGAATGCTCCCTGCCATCATTCTGAATGGGAAAATATTTTTATTCTGCTTTGCAGGGGCCTCAGATTATTGGGCAGGGAATGGTTTCATTTTGCAAGGGGCACGTTTTTTCACGGAAGCCCCCATATTTCATTGCCAGATTTACTGCCACAAGATATAGGTATTGTTTAGATCTAGGACATTTGCTATTTGGAGAAAACAGAGAAATTTGCTGTAAACATTTTTGTTCAATGACTATTACAGGAACAACATGATTACATGCAAATGTGCCTCAACGTGTTTTTGCGTTTAATTAAGTAGCAGCCCCAAGAAATAATGGTTCTGAGCAGAGGAGAAGCAGGAGGCAGGGAGTGTTCAAAAGTTTTCCCCTCTGGCTGTTTCTCTCCACACCCTCTGCCTCGTCTCCCTCTCCATGAAGTCCTGGAGATGTGTTTACATGCAAGACTAGCATTTTCTATATCAGTGGGGCAACAAGACCATTTTGAATTGAAGTCAGAACATTCAAGGAGCTATCCAAGATGGCAGAAACATTTTGGAGACAGGATTCAGAGAGAACAGAAAGATGTGTCCCTGCCAAATCAAGGCAGTTGGAGGGTATACACTATACAGTATCTATACTGGATATCACTGGAGCATGTCATAACAGAAACAGTGAATGGCCACAGCTGGTCATCTGGCTCTCAGGTCATTGTTCAAGCCACAAGGCACAGAAGCAATGTACAATGCACAATTCCTGTTGAAACACTCCTTGTGGTTCATTACTGTGCATCCACTTCTGCCACCATCAGCTGGATACATCCATTCTGCATTTTCCACAAAAATTGTTCCCCCTGCTTAGTGCAACCTTTGTCCGTGTAGGTTATCAACAGAATCCTAGGACAGGTATGTAAGCTGGCATGCACAGGGCACAAGGGATCATTGAACAACTACCAAGAACTCCATGCTATTCTTCTGGAACCAGAGTTGTGAGGATTTTCAAAGAGGCACTCATGCTCTCAGCCTCAGGGGAAGGCAATGGCAAACCTCTAAACAATCTTGCAAAAAACAAAAACAAAACATAATAGGGTTGCCTTAGGGTTGCCATGAATTGAAAAGGACTTGAAGGCACACAACAACAAACTGTGTTTGCCTCTAGCAGCATAAAAAGGAGGAAGGGTGGATGTTTTTATAAAAGACATGTGGCAGCACCTTTAAGACTAACTGATTTTTATCTCCACATGAGCGTTCATGAACATAAACCCTCTTCTTCGGATGCAGGACCCCTCCTAATTTGGTATCATCTTCAAATTTGAAAAGCATGCTATTGTTTTTTGTGGGTTTTTTGGGCTATGTGGCCATGTTCTAGAAGAGTTTATTCCTAACGTTTCGCCAGCATCTGTGGCTGGCATCTTCAGAGAATGCATTCTCTGCTTCAGTCTTGGATGAAGGAATAGAGAGCATGTGAAGTCGAAATCTTTCTCTGAAGCAGAGAATGAATTCTCAGATGCTGGCGAAATGTCAGGAATAAACTCTTCTAGAACATGGCCACATAGCCCAAAAAACCATAAAAATTAATGGATGCCAGTCATGAAAGCTTTCGACTTCACATGCTCTCTATTCTTTCATCCAAGACACTGATAAAGAGGTTGACTAGCACTGAGCCCAGGACAAAACCCTGTGGCACCGCACTGGTCACTTCTCTCCAGAAAGAAGAGGAACCCTCTGAGGAAGTAGACTTAAGTCTACAAAGCTCATGCTGCCAGTTTCTTTCAGTTAGCCTCAAAGGTGCTACAAGATCTCTCTACATACTGTGAGTTTGGAGCTACAAAATCAATTTGAAGGTCTATCTCTTATCTGTGGTTTTTATTTTTGCATAAGCTTTTGTGGATATAAACCATGTTCTGCAAATGCAGTACCACTCATTTTTATTTATTATTAAGACCTCAGGTATAAAGCATATTTATACAGCTGTGGGATATCTAAGAGCTGTGTAAGATGATCAGCAGATGTATTGTTTTCACACATCAACAATACCCCAGAGGACAGGATTGGGATTCAAAATGATCTTAAGAGATTAGAGAGATGGGCCAAAAGTGACAAAATGAATTTCAATAGGGAAAAATGTAGGATACTACATTCAGGCTGGAAAAAAAAATTAAAAGCACAGATATAGGATGGGGGACACCTGGCTTGACAAAAGTACTTGTGAAAGGGATCTAGGAGTCTTAGTGGGCCACAAGCTGAATGTGAGTCAACAATATGATGCGGCAGCTAAAAAAGTAAATGCACTTCTAGGCTGCATCAATAGGAGTGTAGTGTCAAGATCAAGGGAAGTAATTGTACCACTCTATTCCACTTTGGTCAGACCTCACCGGGAATACTACGTCCAGTTCTGGGCACCACAATTCAAAAAGGATGTTGAGAAGCTGGAAGGTTTCCAGAGGAGGGTGACCAAAATGGTGAAGGGGCTGGAAACCACCAAGTCCTATGAGGAGCAACTTAGGGAGCTAGGTATGTTTAGCCTGGAGAAGAGAAAGTTAAAAGGGGACATGATAGACATGTTTAAATATTTGAAGAGATGTCATACTGAGGATGGAGCAAGCTTGTTTTCTGCTGATCCAGAAACTAGCACATGGAGTAATGGATGCAAACTACAGGATAAGAGATTCCAACTTCCTGGTGGCAGGAGCTGTTTGGCAGTGAAACACAATTCCTCCGAGAGTGATAGGCTCTCCTTCATTGGAAGTTTTTAAACAGAGGCATTTGTCAGATAGTGTTTGGATTTTGTCCTCCTGCTGGGCTGAAGGGGGTTGGAGTGGATGGCCCTTGTGGTTTCTTCCAGCTCTATATTCTATGGCCAGTCAACACATAGGTAAATTCAGCTGATTCAATGGCCCTACTCTAGTTGAGTCTAACAAGTTGATTTATTAGAACTCTACTTATGCAATCACAAACTAAACTTGTCTAATGTTCAATTGCCAGAAAAGTACAACCACACTTAAAAGGGAACTCTGCATGACACCAACAAGGTCCATAGTATAGTCGGCCCTCCTTTATCCATGGATTTTTTATCCACAGATTTAAGCATCCACGGCTTGAAAATATTTTTAAAAGGTATAAATTCCAAATAGCAAACCTTGATTTTCCACTTTATATGAGAGACACCATTTTGCTATACCATTGTATGTAATAGGATTTGAGCATTCACGGATTTTGTTATCCACTGGAGGTCCTGGAACCAATCCTCAGAGGATACTAAGGGCCCATTGTATTTCAAAGACTATTGTTGTTGTTGTTGTTGTTATCCACCCCCAATGGCTCTGCCAGGCTTTTAACATCCCTGGGTGGGATGGCTTTCCCTCAGTTCCATCAACATCTCAGGTATGTCTGGTGAAGACTGTAGAAGTAATTCTTCACCAGGTTTCTTCTCAAGGGAAGCAATACGTAATTTCAATAATTTTCTTCTCGCTGCAAAAATTTAAAAATTGGACAATGGTTGTGATTGTCTTTGCAGTCATAATTTCTAATTGGCCCACAGAGGATGAGGTTAAAGGCGGTTCCCCTTTCCCAGCTCTCCAATTCCAGATTTGCATGAAAATTCAAAACACAGACAAATCATTTCAATGAATAAAAGTCAGAAGTGTGAATGCCCCTGCATCCCGCAAACACTTTCCAAATAGTTAATGTTGCAAATTGACTTCATAAGAAAATTTGCCCTGTCAACCAACTTCAGTCTTGTCAAAAGGGGTGTATGTGTCTTCAAGCCGCCTGTCGAAACATATGGCTGCACTAACGTTTTATCACTGGAGACGCAGAGCTGTCCAGAGAGGAGGATAACTTTATCTGTCTTCTGGCCAGAGACTAATTCCAAGGGGTAGAACTGGGTGGGATGGATTGCCATGCTTCTGTGAAACAAGATAAGTGCTAGATCTCCCAAGCTGCTGCAATTACACTTTCTCCCCCTAAAAATGCTTTCACTGCCTTTCTGCACTAATCCCTGAATAATTAAACAAATGCATAATGGTTGTCATTTTGTCTTAAAAAGGTGAAACTTGGAGAAAAAGAGGCTAATCCCTCTTCAAGGGAACAAATGCCTGAGGACTTTTGGAGGATTGCTTCTCCCCCTTGAAATACCTTCCCTGTTGTTTTTAAATCTCCCTGCAACAATAATTTCAAAGTGGGGATCAGGGTTTTACAATATTGTAAGGAGAAGTCACTCAGATCTGCTCCAAGGTGAGCCACAGAAAAAGGAAATCAGCTGAGTTCAGGAAGAATTCTTGAGTGGGATCATAACTAGGCAGGAAAGATAAAGCCACCGCCTGAATGTGGATTTGCGTCTTGGAGACCACACACAAGGCCCAGCATTTGGGAATATTTGCTTTGCTTGCACTAAGGCTGTGGGATGGCAGCTGGAGGTTGGCTGGCTGGCTGATTGAAAAGGCATAAATGCAAAGACAAGACATCCAATCTGCCTGCAGAAAGGACTGGGATCTCCAGTGAAATAATAACAGATTGCAGGACTAAGAAAAGACCTCTCTTTACCCTGGAGAGTGGCCCATAGTTTGACTATGTATGAACCAAATACGCCAGTTATCTCTGAAGTCCAAACAAGGACAAACAGAGCCACCATATGCAATAACAGAGAGCAGATTTTGGGGCCAAAATTATGGATTTTGATATGAGCCATGGATAAATTGGAGTTAAAACCTAGGGGCATGTAATGAAGGATGTAAATCCATCCATCAAGAAGCCATCAAGAAGCCAAGCCCTTACTCCAGTCCATCTGCCTTGGTCCAGGCCTTGGAGGTTGAGAAGATCTGCTGGACCTGATCCCATTCCCCACCATCACTCCCTTCTCCTTTTGTGTCGTGTCTTTTAGATTGTAAGCCTGAGGGCAGGGAACCGTCCAACTAAAAGATTGTATGTACAGTGCTGTGTAAATTTACAGCGCTTTATAAATAAAGGTTAATAATAATAATAATTGACAAAGCAAAGGAAATCAATGTAACCAACTTACAGAATTCCAGCAGGCATATTTGTGCTCATACTAAAGGCTGAATGGATGAGAGAGCAGAAGGGTGTCAGTACTTCCAGGGCAGATTAAACTCTTGTCTTTCACCAGGGGATGGATGGATACACACACACACACACACACACACACACTCATACATACACACACACACACACACACACACAAGGTTTAAAATAGAGTACTTACATTGACCCGTGGATAAGTTGACTCAGTTTTTTTGGGTCATTTTTTTTAAATTTCTAGACTTATACATGAGTATATACAATAAGCCAGTGTACAGAGCTGGGTAGACTTATTTTTTAAGACTGCCGTTGTCCATTTTCTTCTAGTTGGTTTCAACTTACGGTGACCCCATGAATGAGAGAGCTTCCTGAATTCCAGCCATTCCAGGTCTTGCAAGCTAAGTAAGGGCCATTGCTTTGTTGATGCAATCAATCCGCCTGCAGGGCAGTCTTCCTCTGTTCCCAATTCCTTCATCTTTACCAGGCAGTAGAAGGACAGCAACCTCCATAATTCGCCAGCCATCCTCACTGTTGGCCATGCTAGGTTGGCATACTGTGAGCTGTAATCCAATAAATGTAACTTTCTCTGAAATTTTCATGCACAAATAATTAAAAATATTGTGTATAAACTTACCTTCAGGCTATGTGTATAAGATTTATATGAAACATAAATGACTTTTGTGTTTAGACTTGTGTCCCATTTCCAAGATATCTCATTATTTACTCTGATTTAGATAATAAATTATCTATTGGGCCTGACTTTTGGCACACCCTTTATATGTCTATGTGCATTTTAGGGAAAGTGTTTTACTCCAAAAAAAAAGTAATAATATCTCCTGGGTTTTGGTTCCAGGACCTGCCATGGGTACCAAAACCTGCAGATGTTCAAGTACCATTATAGACAATGGCATAGTAAAATGGTATCCCTTTAATAAAATGGCAAAATCAAGGTTTGACATTTGGATTATTTTTTAAAATATATTTTCAAGGTTTGGATGGTTGAATCTGTGGATTCAGAATCCATGGACACAGAGAGCGGACTGTATTCCCAGACACAGCAAGATGAATTAAAGTAGATTAAATTGGAGCACAACTCCCAACATTTGGGATGAGATTGAAATGAAGGCCCTACCCTTTGCCTGAAATCAGGAGAGCATGACAAGGCAAGAATGTGAACTGAGAAAGGAATTTTTAAGCCCAGCTCATGTCAGAAAGCCAGGCTGGTGGGGGATGGATTTGGAAAATGCTTAGAATAATAGAATTATTGAATCATAGGCCCAAGACAGATGGGCCAAAAGTGCCATGCTGCCACCGATACTAGGGTTCCAGAGCACATGGCAACCACACACTCCAGAATCCTAGAACATGTGGCCAGCACCCTAATGGCGGCCTGCCGTCCATACAGTGGCTGCCATCTTGACGTAAGCAACACCCAGCGTATAGACATTGCTGTGTATCACTTATATCATGAGTGCATGCACAAGTGACGTGCGCACAGTGACCCAAAAAGAACCCAGTTTTTCCTGGTTCTTTTTGGGATGGAGGGACACCGTGCAGTTTGGCTGCTGTGGTGTCCCTCCACGGGAAAACAGGTTGCATCCATTCTGGTCTTTTCCGGAGGTATGTACCAGGCCATGGAGCTGGAAGAGACCTCAAAGGCCATCCAGTCCAACTCCATGCCATGCAGGAACAATCAAAGCACTCCCTGGGACAGATGGCCATCCAGACTCTGTTTAAAAACCAACAAAGAAGGAGACTCCACTATACTCCAAGGAAGTGTCTTCCACTGTTGAACAGCTCTTACTGTCAGGAAGTTCCTCCTCATGTTGAGCTGGAATCTCTTCCTGTAGCTTGCATCCATTGCTCCGGGTCCTAGTCTCTGGAGCAGCAGAAAACAAGCTTGCTCCAGCCTCCATCCTCAACATGACACCCCTTCAAATATTTAAACAAGGTTATCATATCACCTCTTAACCTTCTCTTCTCCAGACTAAACATACCCAGCTCCTTAAGTAGCTCCTCTTAGGGCATGATTCCAGATCTTTCACCATTTTGGTCACCCTCCTCTGGACCTGCTTCAGCTTGTCAACATCCCTTTTGAATTGTGAAGAGTGACATGTCATGTGGCAAAACAAAAGAGAAGTATGGATCACATGCTTCTTTGCATGTTACGAACAGAACCCATCAGCAGACATCCCAGGTGACCTCCTAGGCCCCATGGGCTTTCTGCTGTTCCTGCCCTGGCATGTTGTTATTCCCTCTGTTTGCAATAAAGGATGCTCTCAGACTGCTCTGAATCTGCTCCTTGCAGATAGGGTTGCCAGGTGAAATAAGGGACAGGGCTCCTGTACTTTTAATGGTTGCATAGAAGAGGGAGTTTCAGCAAGGACTGTCACGTTTGGAGCAACAATAGTAAAACAATTTTTTTACTTTTTTATTTCTTTGGTCCAAAACACACTGCAGAAATAATCCAGTTTGAGACTGCTTTAAATGCCTGGCTCAATGCTAGAGAATTCTGGGGACTGTAGTTTTATGAAACGTTTAGCCTTCTCTGCCAGAGAGCTCTGGTGCCATAATATACTATTGTCCCCAGGATTTCCTAGCACAGGGCAGTTAAAGCGGCCTCAAACTGGATTATTTCTGCAGTGTGTTTTGGACCTTTAACATAAACTTTGCCACCGAGGTAGAAATAGTATGAAAATAATTTGGAACAGTCCTCCCCCCCCATAAAAACATGTTTCAGTAATTTTTTATTCTGCACTAACAATGTGTGCATGTGAAGTGAAACAAGATTACAGATTCTCTGACAGATTCTCTGCTGTAATACTAGCACCAGTAAACTTTGCATAAACTTTGCCAGAGGAGATACGGCAGCTGAAAACGCCGACTGCATTTAAAACAGCATTAAAGACATCTCTCTTCTGGCAGGCCTACCCAGTCAATTTTAAATCATGACTTTTTAATTTGTATATGAATGCCTATGCATGTATTTTAATGATTTCATAGTGTTGTATTTTAACTGTGGGTTTATGTATTTTTAATTGTGTTTTGTATTTTAACATGCTGTACCTCACCTCAAGCCTTGAGGAGAGGCGAGAAATAAATAGAATTTATTATTATTTATTATAAGTAAAAACATTTTGAACTGTTTAGAGATTAGTTCAAGGCTTTTCCTCAAAAGCATCTAGGTTTGACTTTTGCTTTCAACTGCTTCTACTTTTCTTATGATTTCTGTTTTGGGGCCAGACTTATGGATCTATAGGGTTGTTTTTTTAAAAAAAACATGCTGGGAGTAACTGGTGAGGTGGGTTCATCTGCTCTTGCCTTTTCTCTGTCTCTTATTGCTTATGCATGCTTAGCAACAGGGTCTGAAGGCAGCTGCTGTTCATTTTGCCTATTGTATGAAGATACGCACAGCTGTAGTAGGATTGTCTGGAGGAGAATCCTGCTCTTTCTCAGCTCAAGCTTTATTTATGGCATTATTTATTTCTGACATGATGCTGCAACCCAGCACTAGACGTCTCTGTTTCTGCAGACTTCCTTCACCATCTTCCCAATGCTAAAGCTGCTAAAAGCCTTCCAGCTAGACAGAGGATGAAGACGAGTTTTTTTAAAAAGGAACTGTGCAGTCAGGAGCTTTGTTAACTGAGGTTTGCCTGTATGTTCTTCCCCAGGTACAGTTTCTACTTACACTCTGAGTAATCACAGAAATGCTTCAGTTGCCACAAAGCTAGATCAATGCTCTAACCTGAAATGCAAGATATCGGCACACTTTGGTTTTCATATGCTTCAGGAAACCAGTTAGACCAGAAAATCCGTTAGGGCATTGTGACCTGTGAGCAAAAGAGAAAAAGTGGGAAGGGCAGAGAGAACAAAGGAGGGAGAGTGTGAGTGAAAAGGTCTTCTCCTCCATACTGACTTGAGAAGGCTCTGAGAAGTATACGTAACCTAATGAAAAGAAAAATCTTGCCCCAGGAACATGGGCCACCAAAATGGTTCCAAAAATATGCCAAGATCCCAGAATGCCTGTGTTTTTCTAACCATGTTGGCTAGAGAATTCTCAAAGTTTCTACATTTAAAAACAAGAACTTTCCCAAGCTTTGATACAAAGGAAAACAACGTAATGCCAAACAGCCAGCCGGAAAAGGGTACTCAATTTGCTTTGGGATGCACTGGCAGTTGGTGGGTTTCTAGGGCAGTAGGAAGAGTGAGTCCACTCTGAGTTTTAATACTAAGTTTAAAGCAAATTTCCAATATACTGAGCCTACTCTGGGGCTAGTGTTCAGCACCAAAGAGAGCGTCTTTAAAGTCTGGATGAAAGCCAGGAGGAAGTGGAAGGAGGGAGGAAAAGAGAAGGAAGTTATAAAGGGAGAGATGATAAGGAGGATAGCAAGCAAATGGAATGGGATTGAAAAGAACTAATAAGAGGGTGAAGGAAGATAGAAAGAGTGATAGAGAGGGGAAAGGAATAAGGAAATGGAAAAATAGAAGAAGATGGGAGAGAAGGAAGGAAGAAAATTAGACATATTAATTCCAAGCAAAGAAGTCCTGTTAAGAATCTGAATATTAAATATATCCTTACTGCAATGAAAGCAAACATGGTAACTTGAGGATCATGATAGATTTAATTATGCATTTGTGTGATTGTTTTGTTGATGTAATATTTAGTATGTATACACAAAACTAATAATAATGATGATAGTAATAATAATAATAATAGAATCATAGAATCATAGAGTTGGAAGAGACCGCAAGGGCCATCCAGTCCAACCCCATTCTGCCATGCAGGAAATCCCAATCAAAGCATCCCTGACAGATGGTCATCCAGCCTCTGCTTAAAGACCTCCAAGGAAGGAGACTCCACTACACTCTGAGGGAGTTTGTTCCACTGTCAAACAGCCCTTACTGTCAAGAAGTTCTTCCTAATGTTGAGGTGGAATCTCCTTTCCTGGAGCTTGCATCCATTGTTCTGGTTCCTGTTCTCTGGAGCAGCAGAAAACAAGCTTGCTCCCTTCTCAATATGACTTTCCTTCAAATATTTAAACAGGGCTATCATATCACCTCTTAACTTTCTCTTCTCCAGACTAAACATCCCCAGCTCTCTAAGTCGTTCCTCATAAGGCATGGTTTCCAGACCCTTCACCATTTTAGTCGCCCTCCTTTGGACACACTCCAGTTTCTCAACATCTCTAATAATAAAGTCTGGATGAAAGCCAAAAATGCATTCATTGCCCCAATAGCAAGGGGGTTTCCAAAGGGTGTACTCTCTTGGAAAATCACCCAGCTAGCATACCATGTGGCTTTAGATACTTAGGAACTCCCACCCACACAGAAAAAAAACCCCAGAAACATCTAATAGTTCTCAGCACAGATTTCAGGATATGGCGAGGGCTCCTGAAAGTTTGAAAACCACTGGTGCAAAGAGAAGGGCAAGGAAACCACCTAGGAAAAGGCCTGTTGTTTTCTTAGAGAAGAGATAAGTGTTCTTGTTAACTGCCCTTGTGCCGCCCCAACTCAGCTCCCTCCTAGAGGGATGTCATACTGAGGAGGTAGATGACTTGTTTTCAGCTGCTCCAGAGACTAGGACCCGGAACAATGGATGCAAGCTACAGGAAAAGAGATTCCACCTCAACATTAGGAAGAACTTCCTGACAGTAAGGGCTGTTCGACAGTGGAACAAACTCCCCCGGAGTGTAGTGGAGTCTCCTTCCTTGGAGGTCTTTAAGCAGAGGCTGGATGGCCATCTGTCGGGGATGCTTTGATTGAGATTTCCTGCATGACAGAATGGGGTTGGACTGGATGGCCCTTGCAGTCCCTTCCAACTCTATGATTATATGATTCTATGATTCATGGCAGTCATGTGGATGAGACATCTCCAAGTCTCCCTATTCTCCACCAATCTGGTTAGATTCTGTAAATTCACGCTTGTGACCTCCCTAATTGATTCTTTCAGTCTAGTGTGTGATCTTTCTCTCTTTCTGCTTCCTTCCACCATTGTCTTTTCCAATGATTCTTGCCTTCTCATGATGTGGCCAAAGTACAACAGCCTCACAGATGCTGGCAAAATGTAAGGAATAAACTCTTTTAGAACATGACCACATAGCCTGAAAAATCCACAAAAAACTATGGATGCTAGCCATGAAAGCATTTGGCTTCGCATTATAACAGCCTCAATTTGATCATCTTGGGGGCAGTACAGATGGGTGGGTCCATGCCACCCATTTTTGCCCCATGTCTGTGCTGCAGCATCTGCACGCTGCAGCACAGATGCGCCACCAAAAAGAAGCTGCCTAGAGTGGCTTCTTTTTTACAGTGTCACAAACTGGAAGGGACACATCATGACGCCACTTCCTGCCAGCGACGTCCGGACGCTGCATGACAGCGGCATCATCACGGCGGTCCCCATGTGGACCGGAGGCTGCCATGATGGCGGTGTCCGTACAGACTAGGGGTCCTGAGCGTGCAGTTGCTGCGTGCTCCAGAACCCTAGAATTGGCGCCACTTCCCGCCCTTCTCTATCAGGCCTTGGTTTCCAAAGAGATTTCAGGACTGATCTGTTCAAGGACCCAGTTGTTTGTCTCTTTGGCTGTCCTTGGGGTCCTCATCACTCTTCTCCAGCAATACATCTCAAATGAAAGTTGAACCTTTTAAGCCTGTGCTTAAGTTGCCTTGAATCCCATTATGGGAAAAAGTCAGGATTTAAATCCAGTAAATAAATGTGCCCCAGAACATGTCCTAAAGAAGCTCTTTGTGACACTGGGTTTTTTTTTTTCTTTTTTCTTTTGTGAATGCAGACTTTAGAATTCAGTGATAGTTGGTGGCTCCCATGTGAGGAGGATGGTAAATTCCTCTGCGGTTTAATCCAATTTTTAAAGGAGCTTTCCAGTGTGCTAACCCTACTTGTAGTGATAGGGCTCAGCCCCTTGGATTGCAGCTCCCAAGTCTGGAACAAATGAACAGTTGAATTTTACCAGCCCCAAATCCTTCATGTTTTGCTGGTTCCTTATCATTTCTTTTCCCTCCACCTCTTGGCTGGTGTCCAGATAAGTCTATATCTCCCCTTAGTCAAGGACACCTCAGAGAAGGGGAATGCATTTAAGAAGATGTCCTTGTTGAAGTATGATAAGTGCTAGCCCTGAGGTTCATCTCACTAATGCAGATGGCAAGGTTTTTTCTTGTTTGCAAATTGTTCTGTTGTGACATGGATAAGCATCCCTCCATCAGTTGCTCTGTGCCTTTCCCTTTTCTTTAACTAGGCTGAGTTAATGCAGCCCCAGATGTTTCAATGCACAGAGGCCTCCCATCTTGCTAGTCCCCTAAGCACCCCAGCCATTTCTCTCTCTTGGAAGACAAAGCTATGGGATCCACACAGACTGTCTTGCACCTCCTAAAACTGCTTGGTGCTCTCAGGGGTGGTAAGGGACCCTTTTTGATTGCCAATGTTGAAGAAAGATTCAACTGTTGATTTATTTACATGGCTTAACTTTTGCCTCAGGTCATAAAATGTCTTCGGCTGACCCTGGTGGATCTGCCATGATGGGTACCATTAAGAGTAGCAGAGTGGGTGACACCCCCATTGACATGGAGCAAAAAGAGACAGACAAAATAAGATTGAAAGAAAGACTTTGGGCTGCCTATAAACTGCGACTCTGGAGAACAGGGTTCGGTTTCTAGTTTGGCCATGAAACTCATTGGATGACCTTGGGCAAGTAACACGTTCTCAGCCTTAGAAGAAGGCAATGGCACACATCCCCCCCAAAGAAATCTCATCAAGAAAACCCCATGATTAGGGTTGCCATAAGACTTGAAGGCACACAACAACAACAACAACAACAAAAACAATGCTCAAATGCAATAGCCACAATCATTGCATAAGTTCTCCAATGGAAGCAGTTGGACATGTTTGTCTGATGTGGAACACCGGCATCAATTCAAAGTTGCGGACGTGGAGTACACATGAGGTGCCATTGTATGTCCAGATGTGCATGAATATTTGGTTGTGCATTCAGTCACACATCTGGTGTCTCAGTTTAGTTGCACACCATTTCCAAGCATTGCCTACCTGTGGTACAAGTAATGTGTAAGTCCATATGCATGTAATTTATGGCGCTAAAGCCCAATGCACAATCTTGGGCATAATGTTTAATCCTTATCTTTCTTTTTCCTTGTCATTATCGTTCTGATTCTCTTTTCTGTGTTTATACACACATAGATCATAATATAATATAATCACACCTCTCTCACTATGATTGCTTCAGACACTTCTTCCAATAAGCAAATCTTACTAATTCTCAAAAACAATATTTGATCCTTATCCAGACATGATAATTTCATATCTGGTTGATACTTCCCTTGTTGATGTTGATGTGTCTTCAAGTTGTTTGCAACCTATGGCCTATCCGGGGTTTTCTCAACTTGTTTGCAACTTATGACCTATCAGGGGTTTTCTAGGCTTGAGAGCATATGACTAACCCAAGGTCTCTCCTTCCCATTTCCCACACTAAATGGATTGTTTGAAATATTGCCCAGAGAGATAATCCTCGAATTTCAACTTTGAAGTAGTGACTTAGTCACTATGAAAGAGGAACTTTTGAAATATTTTCTAAAGCGATAGATGTGTTAGTCTATCCTATTACCTTCTATCCCAGTCCCACAACTATAGAACTGTGCTTGTATACCTGTGGCTACTATAGCAGTGGCTCAACTTGAAGTAGTAGACTGATATCCATGAAAGCTCATGCTGAAATAAATCATTTAGTCTCTGGGGTACTACCAGATTTCTCTCACTCCATTTTCCCTTTTTAAATATTGGCCTTTTTTAAGCCACAAAGAATCAACATTTTAGTCAATGTCCTGTACATATTTGTTGCTGATGCGTGCCTTCAGGTTGTTTCTGACTTACGAGGACCTTAAGGAGACCCTATCATGGGTTTTTCTTGGTAAGGTGTGTTCAGAGGGGACTTGCCTTTGTCTTCCTCTGAGGCTGAGAGAATGTGGCTTGTCCAAGGTCAGCTAGTGGATTTCCATGGCTGACTGGAGGTTTGAACCCTGATCTCCAGAGCTGTAGTCCAACACTCTGACTACTCCACACCGATACACATTTAGCATAGCAAAAATATATGCCAGTGTAGTTACACCGGATCCCACAACTGCACACCAGGCATCAAGCATGTGAGCTTTTGCAACAGTCAAAGAGCTCCTCACCCACCAACTCACAAGAGACCTAACTCTATTCCTCACAGAACCATTGCTACACTAGAAACTACACTTACACAACCTTTGAGGAAGCACAACTGCTTGTATAGCTATTTTTACTCTAGGAAAGTACCCCAACAGGAATCCAGGCAACAAATATGAAATATTTGAAGCACAATAACAATATTGTAGTTGATAATGTTAGTCCATGGCATTCCTGTCGCTTGACTGGAAAGGCAAGATAATTTTGTGGTGGGGGCAAGTAGTTACTCTCAGCACTGCAAGGTGGATCCAAAGGCATCTGATATTATTTCTTCAGCTTTAACATTACTCTCCTGGGGTGCATCAACATTGTAGAAATAATGCAGTTTGACACCACTTTAACTGCCATGGCTCCATCCTGCAGAATCCTGGGATTTGTAGTTAGGAGAGGCACCAGCACTCTTTAACAGAGAAGGCTAAAGACTCAAAACTACAAATCCCAGGATTCCATAGGATGGAGTTATGGCCTTTAAAATGGTATCAAACTGCATTATTTCTACAGTATAGATGTGCCAATGCTTTTTGATTGCACCTCTGTAATCACTCCCATATTTCCATTCCTGACATCTGTGCCCGATTTCTTCAGAGGTGGAGGAAGCCAGATTGCCTGGTCTTGGACTATCCTAGGCCCTAGATTTCAGGGCCAAAATCTGAGATGTAGAGAGGATTCCTGAGAACCAAAGAAGAAAAGAGACCAAGCCCTGAAATCTGAGAAGGAATTAAAAAAAAAAAAACCAATTATGTTAGTATGCTGTGCTGACTTACATTTTCTGTGTTGATGGGAAAGATTTGCTGGAAGCTCATGCCTTTCATGCTCACCAGTGATTTCCTCTTTTCTCCAACTAAAATAAAATAGGTGAAAGAAATCAACAATATTTTTCAGTTGCAATGAGAAGAACATGGCTGTTATACAGGGCAGAAATACTCTGGAAGAATCTCTTCTCTGGGCCAGGATCATTTTTCTGAGTCAGTTTTGTATGGCATAACCTCTTCAATTCTACTTTAAACTTTAAATTTCTGTGTGCCTAATCGAATTGATCCAAGTGTCCTCATTTTGCTTGTTCATTTGTTTTTCTGTGATTCCTTGTTTAAAACGTTGTCATGGCTGCATAGGATTCCCACACTTCAGGGGTCTGGACTTGAGTCTCATCCGCATGGGGAGAGGGAAGAATCTCAGGGTGAGATTGTTGCCTTGAAAGGTGTCTGTAAGATACATAAAACATACACGCAAATACAGTATTTATATATCTCACCAGCTGCCTTGGGTCTCACTTTGGAAGAAAAGCAGCATATAAATGATATAAATAAAATAAATAAAAACTCTCCATACTCTGCAACTTTTCACAGATGAATACCAGGACACCTGTGGCCAAGCAACAACAGAGTGTGGGAAAGAGTGTGAAAAAAGTTATTAATGAGGAAGAACACACAAGCTAGGAGAAGCTGCAGAAGTTTGCTTTTGCCTTAACCTGCTGGGAAGAACAAGAATCTGGAGTTTATCACACGGAGGTTTTTGCAGCTCAGATCTGGGGTGACTGCAGGTCCAACTATGCGAACTCACATTATAATGTTAATGTTTTATCACACCTGGTTGCCCTTCTGAATCGAGGGGGAATCAAATCCAAGGCAAGTCACGTGATGTTAGGGTTGCCATAACCCGGTTGCAACCGGGTTTTTCCCGGTTTTGGCGGCACCTGCCCGGTCACGGCACGGGTGCCGCCCAAAACCGGGAAAAGCCCGGTTGCAGCAGGGTTGCAAGGCAACCCTGGGGCCTTGCTGCCCTCCTCCTCCTCCACTGCGCATGGCCACGCGGAGGAAAAGGAGGGCAGCGAGGCCTGGTGCGGAGGCGGGAGGTGGCGCCTCTTGGGCGCTGCCCCGCGCCAACCTCCCCGCCTCCCTGCAGCCTGCTCGCCTCCTTCCTGGTCTCCGTGGGACCAGGAACGAGGCAAGGCCGCGGCGATCGTCACCGGCTCCTCGCCTCCCTTCTGGGTCCCTGCGGGGGCCAGGAACGAGGCGAGGCCCCGATCCTGGCCGCCGATCCCGCGAGGCCCGGGGCCCAGGCAGGGAGGGAAAGCCTCCTTAAGTGGAGGCTTTCCCTCGCCGCTTGGCCTCCGCTCCCTGCTGCGATCGCGAGGGAAATGTAGGACAGAATTTTCAAATGTAGGACACATTGTTTGTGTGTCCTACATTTGAAAATTCTGTCCTACATTTTCCTGGTTTGGAGGTCCGGCGCTATGGCAACCCTACGTGATGTGGATTCAAGCAAAGCGGAGTGAGTGCGAATTGTATTACCACACCGGTGGGATTCAATGATTCTGCATGCTCAGTGGGGTCTGACTGCATCGAGACCTTGTACGTTTCCGGGGTGAAAAAGGGCGCAAGTTCTTGTACCCTGTTTCATGTAATTGCGTGAATATTTGCCTCATGAATCTTTCTGTCTTCTTCATCCCCCTTTTTAATTTTCCCTTCCATTTCAGCAATTTCAACACACAGATACAGTGGTACCCCGGGTTACGAATTTAATTCGTTCCGCGGCGCCGTTAGTAACCCGAAAGATTTCGCAACCCGAAAAAGCCATAGCCGCTAGCGCTGGAAAGCCGCGATTTCGTGCGAAAAAGCGCCGAAAAGCACCAAAAAATTTTTCGTAAGCCGAAAAAAAAAACGTAACCCGGAACAGTTTTTTCCTATCTAATTTTTTCGTATCCCGGAAATTTCGTAATGCAGTCATTTCGTATCCCGGGGTACCACTGTAGATAGATAGATAGACAGACATACAGACAGACAAACTTATATGTATATTCACATTCACGTACATACACACATGTATATATTCCAAAAAATGAGTTGCCCTACAAACACACCTCCTCCTCCAACATAGCGGCCGGGAAGTGCGCCTGAGGCAGGGGGGATAGGAAATGGAAGAAAACCATAGCCCTTCCCCCCATTGCAGATGGGAGGTATGGGAAGCCCAAGGTGAAAACCAGGGTCCTGTCCAGTTCACGTTATAACAAGAAGCTGTTTAACAAACGCATAACTCCCAGGAAAGGTTTCAGCCTTATCCCAGCAACAACGGAGTGAACAACGCTCCCCCCTCGGTCGCCCTGAAAGTGAAAGGACCACCAAAAGGAAATGGGGGGAAATTGCATCATGGGAAATTTGCAACCTGGGGGGTTTGCAGTGGTCTACCAGAGCAGAAGCAAAGTTGCATTCCACACCAGACCAATTCAGAGTGAAATCGAAGTGAAATTGGAAGCGAATTCTGTGAAATCATTTTTTTTTCTGATTTCACCAATTTCCATTTTGGAATCACTGTGGAAGCGCCACGGAAGGAGAGCCCATAGAAAGGAATCGCGTCTGATAAAACATTCATGTTATAACGTGAATTCGCATCGTGGTCCTGCAGTCACGTCGGATCTGAGCTGCAAAACCCCGCAAAAACCTCCATGTGATAAACGCTTCTGAGACCTTCTCTCCTCTCCCATAATTGAAACTGTGGAATGCAAACTCCTTTGGCACATCAGACTCAGTTTGCAGCAACTGAAGTAAGCTGAGAACAAAGGAGGAAAGCAGAACATATAACAGATCAACATGTGGGGGGATTTGCACACACACACACACACACACACACACACATTTTAGAGCCACACAGTATGAGGTGGCTGATGGACTATAATTTTTACCTATAGTCATCCAGCTTCAAACACAGTGAGGTCATGATAAATATGGAATTGCAGACATCCATTATGATCAAGGAATTGTGTAACTAGATGTTGCCTGGAAGTCTTGACAGCCCTCACCAACAAAGACAGGATGGGGAACACTGGCAGATGCAACCTAACAACATCAATTAATGTTTTAATGTTTTAATTGGATTGGTTGCTTGATGGCTTTTTAATGTACAGTATTATTTTAACTTATGTTGTAAACTTCCTTGGGTCGCATCTTGGGAGAATGACAGGATGTTAGATAGAAATCAAAGACATAGCCGAGTTAGTCTGGAAAATCAGTATGCAAAGGGATCTTATAGTACCTTTGAGACTGAGAGAAGTTGGTAGCAGTGGCATTACTAGCAGTGTGCGGGGGATACTCCAGAGGGGAGTGTCATATGGTAGAGTGGTATTCCGGGGGGAGTGCTACCATCCAAGTCTGGAGGACTCAGAAGGCCTGGAAGGGGGGTTGCTGCCTTCTGAATCAATGGACTCAGAAGACCTCTGTGTGTGTGTGTGTGTGTGTGTGTGTGTGTGTGTGTGTGTGTGTGTGGCTGCCTTCTAAGTCTGGTAGACATGGATTGCTTGGGGGTGGGGGTGTCACTGTCTTCCAAGTCAGTGGGTGTTGTAGTGGTCTGGCCAAGTGGGGGGAGGACAAAGCAGAGTGCTCACATGCACACACAAGAGGTGACGTGACACCAACCCTACTGACACCACTGGTTGGTGGCATGAGCTTTCATAAACATGAGCCTACTTGCTCAGTTTACTTGGTCTACTTTGCTTTGTTGAACATGTCTACTTTCAACTTCTATCTTTCAGTTAGTCTCAAAGGTATTACAAGATCCCTTTGCCTAATGATGTTAGAGAGAGAGCGAGCAATAACACTTATATCTCCATACCACTTTATAGTGGTAAGCACTCTCTAAGCAGTTTACAATTTGTAAGCCAATTGCCTCCAACAAGCTTGGTACTCATTTTATTGACCCATGGAAGGATGGAGGACTGAGTCAACCTTGGAGCCCTCCAGCAACGAACTCGCAACGTTGTGGCTGCAGTACTGACATTTCACCATTGCGCCACCAGGATTCCATATATAGATTTCTGCCAGATAGGTAGACAGACAGAAAGGACAGACAGACTATAGACCTTATCACACTGCTTAAATAATCTGGTTTACCTCTTTCAAATTGAAGTATAATTTGGACTGCAACCAGTTCCTATCACAAGGATTTTGCCGCAGAAGCTGCCAGCTGAGTCTAGCCCGGCTGCAGCCCGGGTCCCAGGCATGCTTTGGGAGCCTCATTTCGAAATCGGGAGCTTTCCAACTTCAAAAAAAGGCCACTGAAGCATGCCGGGGACCCAGGCTGCAGATGGGCTGGACTTGCCTGGTGGCTTCAGCAGCAAAATCTTTGTGGTAAGACCTGGCTACAGTGTGAATTAGACTTCAGTTTGAAAGAGGTAAGCCAGGTTATTTAAACAATGCAATAAGGTCCTTAGGCTAAAACTAGAGGAGATTCTCAAGCCCACTAACATGGAACCCACTGCTTGTATGACCTTGCAACATGGGTCTTCCATAAAGCTGCCATGGTTAATAATTATTGTCAAATGGTCTTCCAAGATGTTGTTCAAGGATCTGTTAAAGCAATCTATGCTTGGACCCATAATCATATTGTGTTCAGAATCAGAGGCATTACTTCAAAAATAATAATATACTACTACTACTACTACTACTACTAACAACAACAACAACAACTTTAGAATACTTAAATTAGGAGTGGGGGGGGGTTCTTTGGCTTTCAAAAAATTGTTGAACTGTAGCTCCCATCTGCACTAGGCAGCAGAACTAGTGGCAATGGATCGTAGGAGTTGCAATACAAGAACAGGAGCAGCTGTTCATCATCCCTGCATAAATTTATAAATGCATTTATTCATTTTATTAAAATATTTATACTGTATTTTTATATCCAAGTACCTCAGTGTGGCTTAGCCATGTTTAATTATTTGAAAGGGTGTCAAACTGAAGAAGGAGGAAGCTTGATTTCTGTTGCTCCAGAGACTAGGAGACAGAGCAATGGATTCAAACTACAGGAAAAGAGATTCCACCTAAAACTTTAGGAAGAACTTCTTGACAGTAAGAGCTGTTGGACAGTGGAAGATGGTGCTTTCACATCTGGTGGAGTCTCCTCCTTTGGAGGTTTTTAGAGGCTGGATGGTCGTCGGTCAGGAGTGCTTTGCTAATGTCTTCCTGCATGGCTAGCCCTTGGGGTCTCTTCCAATTCTATGATAATGAATCAGAACCATTTAAAGCAGTAAAAATAATTTAAAAGATAAAATAATATTTACCAATTTACCTCTTTAAAAGGGGCAATTTAAAAACAGTTCAAACTATTTAAAAGCACTCGTGTGGAAATTGTGCAGGGCTTTATAATGTAAAACACAAGCCTTGAAATTACCTGAGAAACAGAATGGTAATCTACAAAGCTCTTGAAGTACTGATGTAATGTGTACTTGCTATTTTACCTGATATTGAACAGCAATAAATCAGATTACCTTCATGCAAGGATTGTGGACTATGTACAGCTACAACAGAAATACTGTTGGGGAAAGTTATAAAGAGGTAAAGAGGTTTTAAAGAGGTAAAGAAGCCAAGCAAAACCTTTTAAAAAAAGGAACAATTAAGTGGGGATTTTCCTGTTCTCAACATAATACTATAACTGCTGTTTACAGTTTCTCTGCAACGATTTATATTAACTACTGGGTGGTTTCCACTAGAAAAGGGAAGTCTTTGTTTGGAGCGACTCATTTAGAAAGTTTCCAATAATGATTATTTTAGACAATGCTTAATACAATGAGTAAGAAGCTGGTTCTAATTCATTGTTCCTTAGAGATTATTATTTGTCATCTATATATAGCAAACCACACATGTTGACTCTTCTATAGAAATTATGAAATGTATGACATTACTTCCCCTTTTTGTTTCTACTTATTCTGTTACCATCTAATGAACGTAGGTTGTTATAGCTGGGCAGGTACGTTTCATGGTGAGAGCCAGCATGGGGTACCGGTTTGAGTATTGGACTATGACTCTGGAGACCAAGGTTCAATTCCCAGCTCAGCCATTGAAACCCACTGGGTGACCTTGGACAAGTCACATTTTCTCAACCTCAAAAAAAGGCAAAACCAACCCCACTCTGAACAAATCTTGCCAAGAAAACCCTGTGATAGATTTGCATTAGAGCCATCACAAGTCAGAAACAATTTGAAGACATAGTTTTCTGTGGGTTTTCCGAGTATGTGGTCATATTCTGAACACAGCCATATATTCCAGAAATCCCACAGAAAAGTATGGATGCTGGCTGTGAAAGCCTTCAACTTCAAACGTGAAGATACATAACAAAACATGCCACCAATGCTATGCCAACAAGTTGCATTTGTGTGTGCTTGGGCCTCCAAGTTGCCTATTGACTTATGGTGGGCCCATAAATTTCATTGAGTTTTCTTAACGCAAGGAATATGGATTTATCAAAGCTAACTGTAGTTTATAAGTGTAAAAAGAATCTGAGATGACCGAGGGAAAACGATGTGGCAGTCATGGCCATAGGACAATTCATTCACGCAGTGCATGTTATGCACACCATTTGTCTATGGATCTTGCCTTTAATTTTTAGGTACCAGCTGTGATTCCCATGGGGTGACCTATGCCAGTGATTCTCAAACGGTGGGATGAGAACCCAAGGGGGGTGGGCATGAGATGTGGAAGCTCTGATCTCTCCTCCTCCTTCCCCTCTTCCCAAATTTTTATGTGTAAAATTTACACATGTTGAATTATATTTTGGAGTTCCTCCAATAAAAGTGTTCTAATTTGAACAATGTTCTTTCATTACAAAATGTTAAAATATATACATGAATGTGTGAATGAAAATATGCACACTAAATAAAACAAAAAACAAAAAAAGTTTATTTAGTATGCACATTTTTGAACAATATTTTTATCCATATATTACATGGAATGGCTGTGTGTGTGTGTGTGTGTGTGTGTGTGTGTGTGTGTGTGTGTGTGACATCCACCTATAAATATAAAGGGGGTCCCAAAGGTAAAAAGTTTGAGTACCACTGACCTATGCAACTTTGGACACCTCTTGTTTGCTAGTTGCCTTCAGAAATCAGACTAGAGAGCTGTAGACAAATATTTGGTTGATTAGTTCAAATAAATATTTTAAACTCTGCCTCATCCGACTTATGCCTCTTTGACCTTGTGGCCTTTGGCTGCCAGACTTCTTGCCGCCTCATGCCAATACATACAACTGTCTAAGTCCCCACTGACCAACCCTCCCACCCGACTGGCTTCTCCCTTTGACCTCTCAGTAGTTATGACATCTAGTCACCTTGCTTTTTCCTTATATGTCATCTCTCACTAATAGCCTTATTGCATGAGAAAATAAAGCCAAAATGGAGTGGGAGAATAGCAGCTTTCTCTGTGCCTCTCTTTTATGCTGTCGTAGCACAGAGGGAGACGGTTGTAAAAGCGTGCCTTTTGACAAATGGATTTTTCCAGTGCAACATCTTCTCCCACAGGAAGAGAATGGAAGTGCTTTGACGGCATGCAGAAACACAAGGCAAGGAGAAAGCCGTCTCTCTCTGTTTCTCTGCTTCTCAGCTTTCTGTAAGCCTGAGGGCAGGGATTTAGCAAATTAATGATTTGTAAGCCATCCTGGGAGTCTTTTTAGTGAGGAAGGAAAGAAGACTAATTGTTGGGCAACACCCAGCAAGTGTCCAGGAACTGAAAAGGACTGTTAAGAGCCTGGGACCCCGATGGGTAACTGCGACAGGAGCATAGGGTCAGAATTGGGGTTACAATTACTTCACCCAAATGTGTTCAGCACTGCAGAAATGGAAGTTATCACACACATTCCCAGCACTCCTGGTGCTTTCACTCAGCCATACTGAATAAAATAATTAAAAAAACCCTCAAATGGATCATTTCCCACTCCTACCCATTCTCCCGCCAAGCCTGCATTTTATTGTCCATGTTTCCTGAATAAAACTGTCTCACAACTTCTTTTTCTATTTGTGTGCAGGGTTCTTTTGGCCCATATAATGTTGGGTTAACATTTTAAAAAAAGATTAATGTGAGTCCAGATGGCACAGCCACCACCCAGATGTTTCCACTGAAGCCACAAAAGCATAAAAATATTGAAAATCATGCAAGCAAAAATGGGGAGATGGAGGAAAGATGATGAGTCAGATACTGCTAGACAGACCCATGGTTTTGGAAACAAAAGACCAATTCACTCCAATTTTTAAAAATGTTTTTTATCAATTCAGCACTATTTGCTCAAACCATTTTTGCACAAATTTGGAGCATGGAAATGACAGAATTGCAGTGTAGTTATTTAAAAATACTCATTTTAAAAATATCAGTTGGGCCTTTTTTTATATCAAGGCTATTGCACCCTTCAGTTAATAGCCATTGCAATTTTTTTAAAATGGGAAGTAAGAATTTCAGAGCTAATTAAAAGATCAATCAAAAGCAATAATCATAGTGATAAGATGGGACCTACCAGCAAAGATGTGCTGAAGTCACAATGTGTCACTGAACAAGTTAAAATCAAGTGTTTTGGAAAACTAGCACTACAGTCAGCCCTCCACATTTGGGACTTTGACTTTTGCGGATTTGATTATTCATGGATTTGATTAATATGTTCTCTCTAGGAACTTCTAGATCTTCCAGCACAGCTCTATGGTCAACAGCTGCCAAAAATCACCCTGGGAGACATAGAGATTCCTACAGAGAACACTTCTCTAGGAATGTGTAGGTCCTCCAACACAATTCTATGGCCAATTTATGGCAGATGTTGACCATAGAGTTGCTACAAGGAAAGAGATTCCACTTCAACATTAGGAGGAACTTCTTAAGAGTAAGAGCTACTCAACAGAGGAAGACACTCTCTTGGAGTTTGATGGAGTCTCCTTATTTGGGGGTCTTTAAACAGAGGCTGGGTGGCCATCTGTCAGGATGCTTTGATTGTGAGTTCCTGCATGGGAGGGGGTTGGACTGGACGACCTTTGAGACCCCTTCCAACTCTGTGAATCTATGATTCTAACAACAATAAGTTTCTTCCCCGAGTATGCCGTTGTCCAACCTCAGATACAGTACAAATCAGATTCCCCTTTATAATGTATTTCCTTTTCAGCTTTTCTGAGGGTTCTGTTATGGCCTTTAGTAACCATGAGCCACACTAAGGTCAGCCTGACTGGCTTTTGGGAGAAGGAAGAAGAAAGAAGCTGCTGCTGAAAAGACCCTACAGCCTCTTCTGCATGCCTCAAACCAAGAAGAGTGTGCTCCTCGGTGGCCTTTGGACAATCCACTCCCTTAGCAGCACGGATTCCCTAGAAAACCATCCAGACTGAGCAATCACCCCACACTGGGCTGCAAAGGAGGGAAAGGAGGTGAAGAGAAGTGGTGGAGAGTGCGAGAGAGTTCAAGATGGAGGGTGAGTTATGACAATATGCATGCTAAACATAAACAATTTTTTTTATTCATATGACTTCATTTGATTTCAAATGAAATCAATCCATTTGAAATGTGGTGCTGGAGAAGAGTGCTGAGGATACCGTGGACAGCCAAGAGGACAAATGGGTCCTAGAACAGATCAAGCCAGAAAGCTCCCTGGAAGCCAAGATGACCAAATGGAGGCTGCCGTACTTTGGCCATGTCATGAGAAGGCACAACTCATTGGAAAGGCAATAATACTAGGAAAGTGAAGTAGAAAGTGAGGAAGACCACATGCTAGATGGACAGACACTATGAAGGGGGTCACAGGTATGAATTTATAGGACCTGAGCAGAAAAATGGAAGATAGGGAGTCTTGAAGATGTGTCATCCACAGGGTTGCCATGAGTCAAGTCTGAGACAAAGGCAGTTAACAAGAACAACAACAAACTTTCAGCAGGGGCACAGCGTTCATATGTAGATGTAAACAGGGTCATGGGGTAAAAGATTTGAGAACCACTGGCCTAACCTACAAGTCTGTCTAGATTTGGGCTGTCCAGGAATTTTAGTAAAGCATATCCCATTTGGCAGCTCTAGTGTGGCTTAAGTAAAACCAGCATTTCACACTCTTCATCTACAATGTACTGTGGCGCACATACAAGCACTCACTCTGCAGTTTTATCACACAAGAAGAAATTGGCCAAATTTCATGCAGAAATAGGATTTAAAACCACAAAAGCAGGCTCGTTTTCTGACGCACTGAGCATTAATCTGAAATTAACCCGCACAGAAAGTGGACAAATCCCGCAAAAGTGGTATCATTTTCAGACACATCAGGGGCACTGAGCATTAATCCAATATTAACTCGCACAGAAAAAGGACAAATTTGACCACTTTTTACTTTCCGGAAAATCCCAAAAGTAAAAAGTGGCCGATTTTGTCCACTTTCTGTGCAAGCTAATGTCGGATTAATGCTCAACGCCCCCGACGTGTCTGAAAACAATCCCACTTTTGCAGGATATTCCCAGAATTTAAATCCAGTTTCTGCATAAGATTTGGGCACTTAGCCCCCCCTCATGTGATAAACTCCTATAGTAATCAAATGCATTTCCATCTCAATAACTGCTCCACAGGCAATTGTTCCACAACTCGAAGACTCAAACTTGTATTAAATTGTTGTTGTGTACCCTCATGTCATTCCTCACTTAGGGCAACCCTAAGGCAACCATATCATGGGATTTTCTTGGCAAGATTTGTTCAGAGATTTGTCATTGCCTTCCCCTGAGGCTAGGGATGCCATAACCCGGCGGCCCCCATGACAATCACGCTTTTGGGGGGCCCCTCCCAGTCACGGTCCAGTTTGGGGGGCCCCCACGCCTTGTTCCCGGTTCGGGGTCCGTTCCTCCTGCGGCCATAGCCGCTGCCGCTAATGCGGCTGGCTGCTGCGCCAACCCACCTCCTCCTCCTCCTCTTCGTGGTGGGCTGGGCAGCGCCAACCCACCTCCTCCTCCGGCTCCGCCTTCCTCCTCCTCCTTGGCGGCAGAAGCGCCGCTGCCACTGCGTCAGGGCTTGCCCACCCGCGCAGCGCGCACGCACGGGGCTCCAAAACAGGAGCTCATCCCTTGCTTTGGCCAATCAGCCATTGGCCAGCTGGCCAAAGAGGACGGCCTCTCGGCGCACGCCGCCCAGGCCTCAGCAGGGGCCAGCAGCAACGCGTGCGCCTGCCCTGCTTCCCTCCCCGCGCACGCGCGTCAGCCATCCTAAGGAGGAGGGGAGGAGAAGAGGAGGAGGAGGAAGGAGCCGGAGGAAGGGTGCCTTGAAGGGGCCAGGGCAGAATTGGGGCGGAGGAGGAGGAGGAAAGCTGAGTCAGTGGCCATTAGGTCTGCCTTGGTTTTTTGGGGTTTTTAAATTATTTTTAAAAATATAAGTTATTTATTTTATTATTTTTATTACATGCTTTTTGATTTTTTTTTATTTCTTAATTTTTTTTGCTGTTTTATTTATTTTATTAATTTTTCTTATTGCTTGTTTTATTTTATTCATTTAATTTTTCTTATGCTTGTTTTATTTTATTCATTAATTTTTCTTATTGCTGTTATTTATTTATAATTTTTCTTATGCTTTTGTTTTTATTTTTATTAGTTTTCTTATTGCTTGTTTTATTTTATTTCATTAATTTTTATTATTGCTTGTTTTATTTGATTTTATTAATTTTTATTATTGCTTGTTTTATTTTATTACATTAATTTTTATTATGAAATATATACACCCCTGCCTTTTTTATTTTTCCCCATTATTTTTTATTATTAAATATATGGAAGTGCATTTTCTGTGTGTTTATGGCGATTTGAATGCTAACAAGTCTGCCTTTCTTGGCCAATTATAGTGGTGATGATGATGATGATGATGGTGGTGGTGATATTGATATCAACAAGCCTCTGAGACACGGCCAATGTAACTTGCTGTGATTTTTACATACTCATGCACAGTGAAGAAAAACCACAGTCCCTTGACCAAGTACACACTTCTGAGAAGTACAGTTGAACCCGAGGGCAAATACATTTCTGCCATCTGTCTAGGAATAATGCCAAAATGTCCTCCATTTTGATCAAGCTTAAAAAACATGCATTTATATTAACATTTTTTAAAAATCCTCAATTTTTTGCACATCCTCCATTTTTAAAAAAATGTGTCCAACATTTGAAAATGTTGCCCTACATTTGTCCTACATTTGTCCCGGTTTGGAGCTCCTGACTTATGGCAACCCTACCTGAGGCTGAGAGACTGTGACTTGCCCAAGGTGGGTTTCATGGCCGAAGTGGGAATCTAACCTTGGTCTCCAGAGTCATAGCCTACTGAAACCACTACAACCACACTGGCTCCCTTGTGGTAAATTACACATCTAGAGGGGAAAAAACTGAAACTTTTTGGTAAGTTGAACTCTTGTGGTAACTCTGTTTCAAAAAGGTGCACGCTTGAGGAGGCAGAAGATTTGTTGTGTTGTGCCTTCAAGTTGTTTCCGAGTCATGACAACCCAAAGGCTACTGTGGGGTTTTCTGGTGCTGAGTATGTGTGGCTCACTCCAGGTCACCCAATGGGTTTCCATGGGTTCGCGGAGAATCCAACCCTGATTTTTCAGAGTAGTAACCCAGCACTCACACCACACTGGGCCTCAGGAGGAGGATAGGGCAAAGTTTTATCAAACTTATTTCCAGATAAAACCTCTGTTTTCATATTGTGCAATGTTTTTATCACTAGGAGCCAAGAACTCCCAGGTGATCATAGGCTCACACATCTTGCAACATGCAGTATTTAGACAAAGTGCAGTGAGTGAAGAAACCACACTCTCAAAACAATTGAATTGCTCCTCTAAATGGGTGGCTTTGGCACAAATCCCCTCAGCCTGCTTTATTTCATTAGATACTGGCTACTGGATAGATGTAACAACATGCATCTCATATAATGAATAAGTTTATTAGGGAAGCTTGGCCAGAGTTTGGAAAAATTAGTTGGTGGCCATCCTCCTTAGGAGGTTCTGGGAAACCAAAACAACAATTTTCTCCTTGCCTTCAGTGTGGTTTTGAACTTGTTTTGGCCTGTTTCTAGGCTCTGTGCAAACTAATGGATTTTTAAAAAATGTACCTTTATTAGTATTTGCAATTTACCAACCATTTTTATGGCCACTGAGGAATTTCATTTTGATTCCAGGAACTGGCAGCACACCTTGAATGATCTATCTGTTGACAGTGAACTCCCACCTGTAAGACTGAAAATTATATAAACATTAAGGAATGGTATTGTTAATAATATCTTTTATTATAGTTTTGCTCTTTATTTGAGCATTGATAGGAGAGAAAAACAAAAGAATTTATTTGGAAAGAGGAAGTAGGTAAGAGTTTTTTGTCTGTTTGGACTGTTACAGATGACTGATTTTCAAATGCAAATATTGAAAGATTATGTGACTGTTGAATTTTTGGCATATACCCTTGTTCCTCATTGCCAAAAGGGTGGTCAAAATCTGGCACTTCACATGGTGCTGAGCTGCAATTCCCATCAGCCTTAGTTAATGCAGCCAGTGGTGAGGAGTGCTGGATTTGCAGTACTGCAACATCTGGAGGGCTATGCTTTTCCCATCTATAATAGCTAAGCAGTATAGTGGGTTGAGTATTGGACTATAACTCTGGAGACCAGAGTTCAAATCCCAGCTTGACCATGGAAACCCACAGGGTGACCCTGGGCAAGTCACACTCTCTCAGCCTCAAGAGGATGCCAATGGCAAACCCACTTTGAAGAAACATGACAAGAAACCTGATAACAAGTTCGCCTTAGGGTTGCCATAAGTTGGAAACAACTTGAAGGCACACAACAACAACAACAAATGCACAGCCTAAATGTAGTTTCAGCAACAATACCAAAAGTCTAACATTTTCTATACAGTTGTCTCAAAGGTGCTACAAGATGCCTTTGCATAATGATGCCTCCCTAAGCCAAATGGATATAAATCCAATAAATAAATAGTCTGTCACAAAGTCTAAATATTTGAAATAAATATATATTCCTTCACTGTTCACCTTGACTCCCTCTCTTCTGTGACTTTGGCTGTATCTACACTGTGGAAATAATGCAGTTTGATACCACTTTAACTGCCATGGCTCAATGTTGTATAATTTTGGGATTTGTAGTTTGGTGAGATATCTATCCTTCTCCTTCAGAGAGCTCTGGTGCCACCATAAACTACAAATCCCAGGATTCTATGCCATGTCAGTAAAAGTGATGTCAAACTGCATTGTTCTTGCAGGACAGATGCAGCCGTGGTCTGTGCTGGATGATAAGAGTATAAACTTCTCTAAGGAAGAACCTATAATCCTGCACTTTGTAAAGCGCCATGCACAGATGCAATATGTATCATTTACATTTATATCCCAATTTTCTTCCTGTGACCTCACTGTGAAACGCATGGCACCTCTTACTCCCCACTTTGTCCCCACAACAACCTTGTGGGGAAGGCCAAGATGAGAGACAGCAGCTGGTTAAGGTCAACTGGTGAGTTTGATGACTCAGTACAAATAGCACCTGAATTCCTGACATCCAGGAGTCAAGGTGGAAGGGACTCCATTTCCCTCCAGGAGCCACTTGTTGCCCTGCTGAAATCTGACAGTGTGCTTCTGTGGGGGGAAAAGACCCATTTCCATCTTTGAAACAGCCTGTTTCATGTTACAACAAGGCACTTGAGGAGCTCATTTGAACTGAGGTTAATTGGTACCTTTGGGAGGCTTCCAGGAAGACTAATTGGCTGTCAGTTGAGACACATGTTATCAAACACCTTCATTTAAAATGGAAGTGGCTGCCTTAAAGGTGAAAAAGAATAAATTTTTTCTCTTCCAGTTGCTGCTGCCAGCTACTCCCGAGTCGACCCGATTCATGGTGATACTGTGGATGAGGCATCTCTAAGCCCTCCATCCTCTACTTGTTTGCTCAGCTCTTGTAGATTTAGGCCTGTGACCTCCCTGATTGAGTCTCTGTCCATTCACCTAGCATGCAGTCTTCAGCTCTTTCTGCTGCCTTTAACCTATCCTAGCACTATTGTCTTTTCTAGTGCGTCCTTCTCATGACGTGGCCAAAGTACAACAACCTCAGTTTCATCATCTTGGCTTCCAGGGAGACTTCAGGATTGATCTGTTCTATGATCTATTTATTTGTCTTTTTGGCTGTCCATGGTATTCGCAGAACTCTTCCTCTTCAGAACCACACCTCAAATGAATTTATTTTCCTCTCATCTGCATTCTTCACTGTCCAGCTCCCACATCCATCCATGGTGATGGGGAATACAATGGCTTGGCGATTCTAACTTTAGTGCTCAGTTGTACATCTTTATTCTTTAGGATCTTGTCTAGTTCTTTCATGGCTGCCCTTCCCATTCCTAGTCTTCTTCTGATTTCTTGACTGCAGTCTCTGTTCTGATCACTGTTTGATCCAAGGTAT